>NW_026054915.1:0-201899 GCF_022478755.1 Daldinia loculata
TTTTTTTTTTTTTTTTTTTTTTTTTTTTTTTTTTTTTTTTTTTTTTTTTTTTTTTTTTTTTTTTTTTTTTTTTTTTTTTTTTTTTTTTTTTTTTTGTGTTTTTTTTTTTTTTTTTTTTTTTTTTTTTTTTTTTTTTTTTTGGATCTGATGGACTCGAAATTTTGAATATTCCTAGTACATCTAAGTTGACTTAAGGAGTCTTCATATTTAATCAGCGACAGCTATCCTGTATTCTTACGATGCATGCCTCGGTACGGAACGCTAGGTTATGCAAAAGTGAGGCTCGTTGCATATCGTTCGGTAGGCAAACTTGTAAATCGGAGATGGGTCCTATCGATCACAATATGCTGTGATACTATGCCTTGCATTTGAGGTGTGTTTTATAAGAGGCACGAGATTACATTCGAGAAAAGAATCTTAGGTAAGGTTAGGTACCTAGGTATTTTAGGTACCTTACAATAATAAGCTGAGTCACTGTGGCGCGCACTAAAAAGAAGTAGCTTTAAAAGCTCCACCAACCACAGCCTTTACACAATCCCAATAAGGCAAGAGGGGAAAAGGGGGGCGCAACTCAAGTTCACTATGCTCTACGAGCGCCTAGGAGTAAAGAGCAAGCACAACAGCATCAATCTATGAATGCATAATCCCATATTCACCTACATCATAGGGAACACGCGCGTCACGCGAGTCGTTTTCGCTACTGCCCGAGGCCGAACACGATGCCGGCCAGCCGCTCCTAAGTCCATCGTTCGTTACAGGTTAGGTTTTCCGCAACGTGATACGGTATCTTTATGGTGACAGCCGAGCCGTTCGTTATCTTGTTTGCTCGGCTGTGGGACTAAAGAAGGGAATGTGATTTAGCGGCCTGCGCGGGAGAAGGTCGACTGTTTCACCTGTTGGCACGATATGGTTCGGCGTGAAAGGTTTTATTGGTCTATAAAATTCTGCTTACGAGCACCGTGATAACAGGTACCTAGGTAGATACCTAATGCAGAAGAATACGGTGGCGAGGCACCTATGGTACCCGAGTTCTAATTTGAAGGCCGTTGTCATTTAGTCCTCAGGAGACTGAACCTGGAATTACGAACTTATGAGAATTTGAGAGACACTTTACAGCACAGCACATGTTGCTCTTTTTTTACAATTTCTTATCAAGGAGTCGGGGCACGTGGTATAATCCTATAGATTCGAGCGATAGGAAAAGAATATATCATCCTTTGCCATGATAGGCCGACGGAGAGGTCGGCTGGCTGCGGCCGGAGTCTGTGTAATATATGTTCGCAAAGTTAGGTAGTCGTGGTGCGGGGTTGGGTAGAAAATGGATTCACGCTCATCGCTAGTTAAGCCTCCATCTACGTGTAAACCTTTTCGTCTTTGTCCTTTCTTGTTTGAATATATACCTACCTTAGGTACCTAGGTAGGTACTTTATGCCCTATCTGGGTGTAATAGTTATTACGAAGCATCTCGTTACATACTCGTTTACTACACGTTGTGGAATATGCTATTGACAGGTACTTAAATATCATAGTTCTAATACAGGTATTTTATGTCTCCTATATGAATTTAAAGCATGCCAAAAGTATTCATCCTTGTTGAACATTCCAACCACGTAACGACAATATCGAGAGTGCCACGAACCGAAATGGCCCCTAAACAGCAACTTTGCGATGAATGTCTTCAGTTAGACCTTACGCCGTTTTTCAAAAGTAAACTAGTAGCCGTCAATGGATGTTTTATGATGAAATATTTTATTCCCCGAAGAGGACCAGTGGGCCAACCTAAATCCACAGACTGTGTCGTATGTACTATCCTGTCACGCTCTAGATCCCCCGATTTGCGGGAAATGGGGACCTTTGCAACCGACCGGGGGGGGATTATGAGCTCAGGGCAATTGAAAATTCAATGACATCAGAATTTGGGTATTTCCGTTTGAAAATAAGTCACTTGATTCTGATCAAATGTTTTCCAACTGTTACCGAGACAAGGAGAAATGAACAATTTTGGGATGATATATGGAGTACTTTTAATGCAGAACATCATCTATTTCTTATGTACTATACTAATAATATTGTGGAAGCGTTCACGGCGCGTGAGTTGCAGTATGATAGTGACTCCCTCCTCGCTCTGGCTGGCGTCCTAAACCACCTGCGTCGGACCGACGCCTGCCTTAAGCACGTCTGGGACATCCCCTGGGATCTTAACGAGAAGTATAATTATGACCTTCAGGGCGGCTCCATGTTGGCGTGCGACATCTTCGCTACAGGACTCTGTTGGAGCCACGTCCAGAACTGTTGGGATGACTCGGTGAAGCCTAGACGAAAGTCCACGTTCCCTAGCCATATGACTCCTACTTCCGTGCCCCCGTCCTGGACGTGGGCTGGGTGGGCTAGCCAGGTGGAGTGGAGAGGTCGCAGACCTAATGGTGTAGACACACCCTATAGTGAAGGGTTTATGAAGTCCGTGATACCAGAGCGTCACTTTTATCTACAGGCAGGACCGACATGGTAGTATATCCACGATAAGCGCTGTAGCGGAATCCGGCGATCTAGGAGACATGTTTCACTATCCGATTCTATGCATCAAAACTTGGGCGATATCTCCTCTCCCGACAAGATCGACTTCCGAGGACCCTGGGGATCGGGAGAAGGGAAAATACACAATTACCATGTAGATCAGGTGCGCTTATCAGAGGGAGTAGATTCCGAAGCCGAGCTAGCGAAAGAGCTGAAAAGAAAAGGGGCCGGTGGCGTTGTGTCGTGCTGGGAAATCTTACAATGGATATTGATGAAGATCAAGATGAAGGGTGTTTTAGTGCCTTCCTACTAATCCTCAGGAAGGAAATAGACGAAGATTTATGGGTACGTGTTGGCATTATGGTATTTGACTGCTATAAGGTATCAGATATGAAAGAGCTGGCTAAACGTTTCCAATTTCCTGCAGAGGAATTTCAGATAAAATAACTGTTAAATGAGTCAGTCAGGAGGTAGTGAAGTAACCTAAGGAAAGTTTGTTTTCTTGTAATTAATGTATAATATAATAACATTGTCAATTGCGCAAGGTGCACATAAAACCAAAACCAAAATATATAACAAAGATAAAAAGCACTGTCGTGTAAGGCAAGAAGAATTCGCATACGGTAACGAGGCACATATCTCAAATAGTAAATTTTACTCGCGTTTGATATAATATCCTAAGGTATAAATATAAATAAATATAAAATAAGGTGTAAAACCTTGGGCATAATCTGCACGATCATTTTGCTTTTCTTCGCTCATGGTTAAGGGAGCAAGAGGTGATTTCAGGCAACCAAATACACGAACAAAGAGATGATTTTTGCCATTACTAAATACCCAACGCCTCCTCTCACCTATCCTATCCTATCCTATCCTATCTCCTATCCTATCTCCTATCCTAACATAGCCCAGCACGAGAGCGCCCGGGAAACCAACAACATATCCAAAAGTAGACATCTTTGAGAGGGGAAAGATAACCAAGGCTCGAGGGCCAGATGACAACATATCGCTCGCCCTATAAACAAGACAACATCCGCCAGAGGATCCGCTAAGTAGCAATAGTATGTAGCCCAATATGTTATACCTACCCCAAACGCCATGCTCCAATGCCGCCATCTTCGTTAACATAAATCCCTCGCATTGTGTATCATGCACGATACGCCCTAACCGAGAAGTATGAAATCTAAATGCAGCAATAACAGTCTAAGACTTGGGCATAAATCAAAGGCTTCGCTTCCCAGCTGGGTTGCCATCTTCATAAACCCGAAATTCCTCTTCGGCATCCATCAACGCCGGCTGATTGCTGGGATACTCGCTTGGGACGCTAGAACCCTGACTCATATTGTCGTCGCTCATAGCGTCATCATCCTCGTGGATATCAATGCCAAGCTCGGGATCGTGGTTTTCTGCGTCTTCTATACCTCGCCACACTTCGTCTTCCGGACCACCATGCAATTGCCCATCCTGCCAGGACTCCTCGGACTCTCTCTGGTGTGAAAAGTCGACCATAGGGCTATCATCGGCTGAGTCGTCATCATCGTCCTCGTCCATATATTCTTCGCCATCGTGATGTTCGGTCCCGCTACCGCTCTCTCCCGTATCACCACCGTCGTCGACAATGCCTACGCTACGACCAGCCCGTCCTTCGAAGCCAGGAGCGTTGCTATGCGGCGTAGCATAGAATGGTGTCGAATTACGAGCAACAAACACTTCGGGCACCGGGCTGGGCGATGCCGTACTCCAACGTGGCGTGTTCCGCGGTCGGACCGATGGAGATCGAGTACTTCGACGTTTTGCGACGGCTGCGATATGTCCCGTTGCAGAAATCAATCGGACAACTTGCGGTGACGGGCGGCGCTCGTATTGGTGAACATATGATGTCACTCGCCGTTTCGCTTGGGTAGGCGACTCAAGAATTTGTGCTGTTGGTGGCATAGAGTTTGTGCGAACATGAGGTGGTCTAGAGCCTTTGCGTTCTCTGAGCATTGCCGGAGATTTAAAGCGGGAAGCCGAGCGATTAGTCCCAAGAGAAGGGGACGGCCGGGCAGTTCCCATGAGAAGACCCGGGGCCGGCGACATAGACATCCTGTGCCAATTGCGCTGTGCTGTCTGTCGGAGACTAATAGGCTGAGATGTATTGGTGCTTGCGGGATGCTCGTCGAGATTGTCATTCCACGCCCAACAATCTTCCATTGCATCTGCCTCGGGAATTTCTTGACAGGCACTTTGAGAATTCGCGTAAACGCGGCTTAATTCTCGCAGCCGCTGCCAATTCCACCCATTATCGTACGCATCTTGATCCTGAAGGTACGCCTCGGGATGAGTAATAAAAAGACGTTGGGTGCCGGTTGCCTTCATGACTACGCTTGAGTGTAGAAATGAAACGTCCCATGTCACCGGTGTGACCATCTCAGCCGGCGATAGGAACCGCAGTCTTGAATCCTTATGTATTTTGCGCAAAGGTACCCATGGCGACTGGAGACCCAGAAACTTGGTCACGCGGTAGTGTTGAGTCGAACCATGATGAACATTTGCTTGCATACGGGAGAAGGTACGGAACAAAGTTCCGAATGCATCACAAATAGCTTGATGAACGCTTCGAGCATCCGAGCCGCGAATAGTCACGTTCTTAACAAGACCCCGACTCTTAAGCCGTTGTTCAATAACACGGTTGGGCGCACAGGCCCGAGCTAGCAGCCACTCCGACTCAAGCTCGGGCCCAACCCAATCGTTAAATTCAGCAGACTCCAAAACGGAGGAACTATTAGGCAGCTGTGTCCACTGATCAGGTTCAACACTGCCGCCTGAAGGGCGTTGGCTCGCGTAGTCGTGGAATTCCATCCATACACTCTTCAAAGGGAAAGGCAAAAAGATAACTTCAATCTCCCATGGGCGAGTGTAGGATGGGAAGGACGAAAGGCCTTGTAGTTGACTTAACTGGCACTTCAGGGCTTGAAGTTGACTGTAAAGCTCCGCACGGCTCGCCACGTACTCGCTTCCGACGGTGGAAACGGACGCTACACTGGTCATGGACTCGTTAACATTTAGGTGCCGGGTGCGATGATCAGAAACCTGCGTGCCATCGTTAATTAACTTCTCGACTTCTTCCACGCGCGACTCAAGTTCAGTTATCCTTAGGTCACTCTGATCATGCTTCTCATCACAGCCGTCATGGCCAACAGCCGAGACCGATGGATTCTCGAGCCGGTCTAACCGCTGTTCGTGCCCTTGAACAGCGTCGGACAGTTGCCTGATTGCCTGTCGATCGAGTCCAGGAGGAGATAAGCTCTGCCTCTCAACTATATCCTCATGCCTACAAGACCTCGGGGTATTTGCGACCGTTTGTCCATCATCCAAGGATTGATCCATGTTGGGCTCAACAGTATTCTCCTCCTGTGGGTGGGTTTCGTCCTCCTGTTCTAGAGGAGGCTCGCATAACTTGGATCTGACACCACTTAGTGTCCCTAGTCCTTTCCCGGCAAACGGCCGCAGATATCCCACTCTGGCAGACGATGTCGTAGAGCTCGGCTGCGAAGAGATCAGGCACTGGCTTGGGATTGGGGGGAGTTGGCTTCCTTCATCTGGCTCAGATTGAATTAGGTTGGTCCAACTTAACGTATCCGGGATAGAAGGTGGCGGTAAGGGCACCGCAACCTGATTCTGCGGCGCAATCTCCTGCTCCGCGGGGTTTGAAAAAGGGAACTCATTGAACGTATAAAAATCTATACTTGGATCTGCTGGCGCCGGCATCTTGAAAGAAAGATCCGGTACTACTGGTGTGAGGGGCTCCCTACTGGTCCTAGGCCGCTCATTTTCCTGGCCATTGTCCGCGACATCAGTATTAGCTATGGGTGCGACAGGAGGTTGGCTATTGCGAATATCATCATGAAAACAGGCATGATGAGAACACATGCACCAAGCAGATTCATCGGATCCGGTATTTCCATTGGGGTATCCAGGAGCATATACTGGCGAGATTCCTACTGAGCTCCCTCTGCTTGTCCTGGGCGAGAAAGCACCGCGACTCCAGAAGCGACGGCATCCACACTTAGGTCCCTGGGCACCGCGAGTTAAGTCCACGAAATTGCATGGTCCACCGGGAAGAGCTGGCGAATTGGCGATTATATGCGCATCGCTGTAGATATTAAAGAAAGGGCTGTTTGGTAATGAGAGGTCGGGGATGGATCCTGCCATTGGGTTGAGCGCTCCTCGGTCCAGGGCATCGAAGGGGGAGAAAGAAGATGAAGCGACAGAGGAATTGATGAGGGGGGATGGTTCGGTATTTATTCTCGATAGCAATGGGAGGTGTCGGAAGCCTAGGCGACCCTACCGGACGCGGCTGGGTCGCGATCCGAAATATCTAGTACATGGCACTGCTCCTGATGTTAGTGTGAGCTCGGGAAGCTATCGTTGGGTTACCAATCCAGACTCCTTGGGTAAATACTAACCGTAGGAAAAAGGAGGAAAGGGGGATAACAGGCTGCGATGATCGAGGAGAAGTCGTAATTTATGTACAAGAGGCAACAAGCGAAGGCGCGCGTACTGCCGAAGAGCAATGCGAAAGACGAGCTTGAGGAAGGGAGATGATTATGGAATTCAGAGTGAGGCGTCTAGATAGGATTGGTCCGAAGTTGATGGTGGGGGGAAAGGATATGGGTGATAGCACTACGCAAATGGAGTCGAGGCGTAAATGCGGGTTGTGATAGCTGTGGAGAATAGGATCCAGCAATGTATGCAACTTGATATGTAGGTAAGATGCAGTGAAACAAGCAAAGGCTATGACTCGACGCAGTTCGTAGCTGCAAGGGTGTCTGAAGAATCCCCGTTGTAGACGGCACAAAAATATTTAGGTGAAGTGGGAGAAACCAAATAATTTCCAATAGCCCAGGCGGCAGCTTGGAGGAATGGAGGAGTTTGGGGATCCATACATAGATTAGGTACGTACTGAATACTTTCCCATAAGATCATTTGCTATACCACAGTTCCCACTTCCAGTCGCAAATGCCCACTTTACGCGTTTCCCAAAAAGAGAAAGGAGCGAATAAGAATCGCCGAGCCAGGCGCGACCGTCGCGTGTTAGGTGAAGCGGAAACACGCTTATTGGATGGGGAACATTTAGAGATCCCTGTTAAGACATACGTCCGTACCAGAACAACTGAAATGTACCCATAAGAGTTCCTACTCTGAAGCCACCACCAAAAACACATATAAAATTTTGAGATCTATCACAGAAAGTTACATCTTACTTGTTCCTTTCATTATCGACCGCCTCATCGAAAACCCAGCCAAAAATAGGACCGGTCAAATGGGTAACAATTTTTCATGCAAGCTTGAGCTCCAAGCCAGACGCCTTACTTGACGTCCGCCCCGCGAGCAAGCTACCCCCCGTCCCGGAAGACAGACATGTCGACGTCCAAGCGCGTAGATGTATCTTCGGAGTCACTAATAGCTGTCGATATGCATCGGGCGTTCTGAACGGCCAGGACAAGGATAAGCTACCTAAGCTAGCTTAAACATTTGAAGCTATTAACGTCACCAAAATAAATCAATTTAAATCCTTGATTGGCCAATGGAAGGTATAACGTTGACCTGCCCGCGCAGCATCGGCCTTTTTCATTTCTTTTAAGATAGGTACAAATGGTATAAATATGGTAGTAGTAGGTAGTGGTAGTGGTATCTTATATATATGAGATATGCAATGTGAGATGCAACGTGAGTTAGACCGACTTTAAATCGCCTCGTAAAAAATGCCATGCAACCGAACCCAAGCCCCAAGCCCCAAGCCCCGTAAACCCAATAATATACATAACCCGTCACAGCGTAGCTCGTTCGGACTGGTACCGATATATTCAAAATTTTCTCGTCACGTTTAGACCTCGCCCCAACTTCCCATAGGCCCTGTCGTTGCGATCATCGAGCCGGTGCCGACAGAACCGCCGATGTCCCAATAATGCCGAGATGATGAGGCGCTACTTTTCCTAACAGATCTCCGCGTGCTTTGACTAGCGCAGCTCGACGCATGTTTGAACAAGGGACTTGAAGGCACTGTTGTCTTAGACTTGCGCCTTTCTACAGTGCGCCGCCCCGACATCAACGGGTGGTGTTGACGCACCCGCGCAACCTTGGCGGCTGCGTCTTGGGCGCTCGAAGACGCGATGCCAGAATTGCTAGAGATCACACCGCTGTTGCTAGATCGTGATGTGAAGCGTGACCGGAGATAACGGAATACGAGCCTTACATCTAGCTCTTGTTCCCATTCTTCCTGTGTAAATGCTAGCGCAGAACTGTCTAATTGCGATTGTGATTGCGTATTAGCTTGACCTGACTTCGTCGGTTGTGTAACTTGGGGTGCGTTGATAGGTTGCGCTCGTGTAGCTAATGTTGGCTGGAACTCGGGGACGGCCACGGACGGCTCTTCTGTCCTTGCGCTGGTTGTGGTGTCGTTTATACCCTCCGGTATGGGGGGTAGCCCTGCATACGGAATAGGCATTTGCTGTACTCGACTGAAAGTCGAGAAGGCTCCAGGATGGTCGGAGAGCCGATGAATGAGTGAACCGAGCTCTTTAGCGACCCGCTCCAACATTTTGAGCTGCCATCCGGAATCTGTCGCATCTTCCATGCTAATGTCTGGTTGTTGAGATGTGGGTATCGATGATAGCTTTGGCGTTGAGGGAAGGTCTTCTTCATCCGGTAATTCTTCACCGAATAAGATTGAGAGTATCTTGTCGTCAATTCCCAAAATGTCGCGGACAACTTTTCGAGTGATGCGTCCCCAGATGCTCTCGTCATCTGCCCCTTGCTCACTTCCGTCGTGATCATGCCATTCTTGGCTCTGATCTACTGCTCCACTTGACGAATCGTCCAGACCGCTCATTGTTACTGCATCGTCGTCCTTTTCTTCTATGTGGTTGGGTACCGACACACTGGCAACGGATCGCCGCCTCTTGCGCGTTTCTTTCTGGATCTCCTCTAGAAGGCAACGGCTTTGTTCTAGACGCCATGCTTCTATCCACTTCATCTTATCCATTTCACGGGTCGTCTCATTTTCGGGTTCGATGTGATTTAAGTCTAAATTTCCGAGTCTCGTCGCGCGGTGAGGATTGTACTGTTCGAATGCGTAAAGTCGCTCCTGCATGTCGGCACCCTGATCCAACCGAAACATACCGAGACCATTATGACCTGGGACAACAGGTGTTGCATAAGGATGAGCATGCGGTGAGTCGTAGAAGTTAGGAGCGGAGCGAAATTCGGCAAGATGGCTGTCCAAGCTGTCTAGCTCGGTATCGTCGTCTTCATCCGCCGCATCAACAAAGCTTGAAGATTGCTGCTGCCCAGCACTGGGACCCGATGGCGCAACTGTACCAAGGCTTCCAACTTCACTCAGCCGCGAACGACCCGGTGTGCTATTAGTCTTATGGGTTGAAGTTAAGTAGGACGTCGAGGTGCCGGCATCGGTGGGGGGCGAGAAGAGAACCCAGGTCTGAGAATCTTGGACAGCTTGAGAGGCTGACGGAGGTAATTGTGACGACTCTTCATCTTCAGGTGAAGGACGAAAGACCCGCTGAGTGGCCTGGCGTGTAGGTTGCTGGAAGGCCATCTTGGAAGAGGAGGTAATTCAAGGCTGAGGTTGATAGTGGATATTCACGATGTATGACGAAAAACGTTCTACTGGGGAGGATCCCAGCTCGATCTTAAATAATACACAATGCCGGTAACTAGCTCCCGTATTAGAATAGGGTTGTTGTGTCAATTATAGAGAGCGGCTTGGGCGGCGGCTCGAATACACTGCGCTACGTAGGTTTAGTTTCAGGATTGAAGGATGGGTCAAAACAACCAGACCACGAATAGCTGAGGGGCTAGAAACATGGGTGAGGAGAGGCTACACGTAGAAAAGGTGCGGTCCTGCAATCTATAGAGAATGGGTGTGGCGGTGTCGACTGGAAAAGGGATTCAGGATAGAAAATCATGGGAAAACATGAGAAATCAGGGCGGGATGCAGGTGTGTGACCTGTCCGATTGGCGGCCGTAAGAATGTTTAAGGGACCAGTCGATGATCACAGGTCGCGTGGGACGTTTTGGTGGTTGTTGCAATCGGGGTACAACTTTACCTCAACGTCGAATGTAGAAGCAGAAGCGCAAAGGAGAGCGCATAGAAACCAGAAACCAGAAACCAGAAACCAGAAACCAGAAACCATAGTACAAACAAAAAAAAACATACAAGAACCCACCGGTCTGCTACTACCCCCCATGCAATCAGGCAATCAGCCAGTCAGCCACCCCAACTGCATGTACATAGGTACCTAATGTATGTAGTACCACCAATTGGATCACCCAATCTTAGAGGTGAACAACACACAAGATACGCTAACTAGCGGTTAGTTAGGCAAATATGATGCCATAGGTTGGGAGCTAGATGCTAGACCGATTTAATAAATGTATCTCGGGTACCCAAGCCACTCGATAGCGAAGAAATGATCGGAGAAACGGTCATAACTAGGCCAATGCTAGCTAAACCGAATTAATTACCTCATTCTAGCTCTTTGGTGAGCCGCTGCTATGACTTTTTTGTTCGCATCACGTAGACATTCGCATAGGCACTTGACCCCGTCCGTAGGGTGCAATCGTGTACCTCAATACCTCAATACCGGTAGATTACGGGTCTTCCCGGACTTCTGTTATCGTAGTGGGGTTCGCGGTGCTTATCTAGGTACATAGGTACCCACTTTATGTAGTGTACCCAACCTTCTACTATGTACTATGTACATAAGAACGGCTGGTTGAACGGGCAGTAAGCGATCTGGGCTTCTCCTTGCATACCTTGTAGTACATACACTAAGAACATTGAACGAACTGATTACACGACCTCTGATAATAGAAACTGTCATACAACCCCCCTCGTATATTAAATTTACTTACCTATATCAAACGTAAGCACCCCTTACAGAAAGCCATCCCGTCGCCCGATCATGTCAGCCTCATGTTTTATTATAGAACTTGACAACTTTCAGGTGCGATAATCTATGGTCTGACTTACACCAAGTATCATCAAATGACAACAAAGAGTCAGGGCATGTATGTACCCGTGATCAACACCAATGACGCGATAGACAGGTGTAGTCTCGTATCTCATACATTAAACTACCTTGACAAGTATCAATTCTTATTATTACTGTTTCTTATATAAGTACCTACATAATGTACTCTCAAGTCGTTGACTTCATGTCAAGATTAGCGCCACACCTAAGTATCGGATACCTTATGTAAGTCGCTCAATAATCTCTCAAGTTGACGTATCTGCATATTCCGGTATGGAATAAGGTACTACATCTTTAGTTTCCATGATACGTACCTAAAATAACCATTGCGTCTTGACTACGAACCATTTGAGCACGGAAGTCTTTAGGGGTCAATAAGATGGGTCAAAGAGGCGAGGCAGCTCGAGACGAGGGGTAATTAACCTAATCATTCTGAATCTCAGATAGAGAATATACTCCCAGTCGTCTCTCTATTCAAAGCCTCACATAGGATAATGGCATCTAATTGACTTTTAAGATGCCGATTTCCCGGGGGAACGGACAAGTCTCAAAAAGATTGCCGCCGAAGATCGGGTCCGTCATAAAGTGCGACGGTGGATACCGTGTATGTAGGTCGACAGTCAGATCCCGACTACATACCTACATAGCATGTCACCCGCAGACCTTTAGGCCGTGAAATCATTGCACGTTTTAAGGCCTCCCATTACCGACGGACTACCAGTAACATGATGGTTCCTGAAAAGCTTTGACAACGCTTTACTCGCCTAAAGCCCAAATAACCTTAATGACGGCATGGTTTAAGTCTGCGTCGTACGACGAGAGGGGGGAGAAAGGCGCGACAGGTCAAATTGCGCCGTCGAAAATTTGTTAACTGTACCCGACAGACGGATATACCGTCGACGTGGACCTGCGTATGTCGTGAAGGTTCCACCTTTCCCTAAAACAATGCGACCGGCGCCCCGGCAGCGCGGCGGGTCAAAGTCCAGCAGGTCCTCAGATCAAGAGGGGCCACCCAAATCTATGTAGGTAACGAACATAACCGTTCCTGACACAAGAGGGGAACCGCCATAGCCTCATTGGAGATAGATCCCCGCGAAGATTATGAGGCTTCTGAAGCCCTACGGCGGCGGCTCGTGCTGAGTGGAACCCGTGAATTGGGAATTTGATTGGTCTCCTCGATGCCGATTGGACGTGGATTGTTGTTTCTGGGAAGACGTGGATACGGTGATCTGTCAGTGGAGAACGATCCGGCGAATGACAACAAGCCTCCCCGGAGGATTGGATATCACGAATGTTCGTAATGCGGTCACCGACTCTATCGCGACCAGTAAGGAAAATGCCTCGCCGCCGAGGAGGTTGGTTGAGCAATTAGGCTTAACCACAGGAGAATATTATAATGGGTTCAGGACGCAGTTCAAATCCACATTTCAACGAGACCCTGCGTCGTCTCCCAAGGACAATTCCCAAAGAGCAGGTCCGTCTAGTGTAGAGAGGAATGAAGTGCATACCCACGTGGATGCGGCTCTCCGCCAAAGACTTCTCACTCCCTAAAAATGGAGCTGTTGTAAGGAGAAGTGGGAGATCTCGAGAGCTGTAACGTAGCTGTGAGTGGGCTGAGAGAGCAGGCGGCAGTTATCCAACAGGGGGTACAACCGAGGGGAATTCACATTAGACATCTCGAAATAGACGACTAGAGGTTGTCCTTGTTCAAATAGTGCCATCGAGTCTATATCAGGTACTCTAGTAGGTGTATCAAACAAGATAAGATGGACACTATTCCAGTCTACCAAGTCGTTACGCGATCGTCATTGGATTAGCCTGTGATTCTCTTGCATAAAAGACATCAGAGACTCGACGGCCGTATGAGTCAAGTTTTCCTATTTTGCGATCTAGATCGAGATGTAGATCCCTCGTCGACCTCATAAAAAGAAATGTGCTTCTAAGTGTTAGTTCTTTACTCCCATTTCTCTAATGAACTCCAGGGTCGACATATGACTTTCAGTTATTATCATCAATTTTTTATGACCAATATATAACGGCATCAAGTAGCTGCAGCTGCAGTTTAGGATGGTATTTTTAGTTTGACTATTAAAGTTTAAGCTAGAGAAGTGCCCGCGTAATTTGATTGACGATAGAACCGTTCATGGAAATCCTATTAGAATATAGGGGTGTAATACGAATCAGCTAACAGGTATTTATTCGTTAATAATCTGTTCTATAGAGCAAACGAAGCAAGAATACCTAAGCCTCCCTCATAAATGCAGGTGTCAAGGTAGTCGGGACAGGTACTAGTCGGCGCCCAGGTTTCAACTTTCCTTGTGGTGATTCGTCTGCCAGTCGAACCTCCAAAACCACCAGCGACTCATAATAATCAATCAAAGGAAATTCCTTGCTCATCAATTGGTTCGCTTTCTTCCAGTCCATCGGTATATACTCGTAATGGATATTGACCAATCCCCCCTTTCTGTGCTCCTGTCGGCGTAAAAGATTTCGTTGTCCTGATACTTGCTGCAGGCAGCAACATATCGGCTCCTTACTGAAGCCCAATGACTGCCCTACGGTGTGATACATTTCTATTACCTGGTCAACTTGACCTTGGATAATAACGTGATCTCGAGTAACAACCATGAGGTGAACGTTGTCCTCGTCCACCAAATCGTGAAGAGCCAGTGCTTGCTTAAACTCTCGAACCTCGATGGCGACTTCGCTATGCGATCGCCATTGAATTGGATTGTGACTAGTCTTACGCGGAGAAACTTTGACGGCCTCATCGATTGGTATCTCAATTTCTCCCGACACATGGTCAGGATCGACAAGGACAGATCTGACAATATCGTTTTCGTCGACTTCGAGAAAATGTCCTCGTAGTTTTGGCGATTCTGGTTCATCTCTCTAATAAAGCCTTAATATTAGTGTGCGGCTTCCTGCTACTACTGGCAGGTTTACATACCTTCCGTTTACGACTATATCGCGCACCTTCCGCCCCTGTAGGACCGTTGGTTTCCTCGACCGAAGGAGGATCAGCCGTAGCTGCAGGCCGAGGCGGCATCGCCGGCGTCGTCATTGAGATTTTGCACCGGAAATAAGGTATCTGCGTGTCTAGGTTGCTAGAGGAACTTTTTGAAGTTGCAGAAATTAGGATATGAGGAAAGGTGTTGAACAGTTAGACGGTGATCAAGAGGATAAGAGGTTTAAGATAGGCAGCAGTCATTGGAACATGAAGAATTTCTAGAGGTCTAGTGCAGATAAACCGCAGTGCACTTTCTGCCTCGAGGTATAAGTTGTTATGGATAGTACCAAGGTAGGCAGGCACTATATACCTCTGAACAAGTTGTTGCTGTTGCCTCCTTCCAGGCTTGAAAGATATCATTCCTGCACGAGGGTTGATTGAATTATGTACTTAGCTAAGGTAGTTACCTATAATAGCAGTACCAGTACTTCGTCCCTTATCCCCACAGCATCCCCTTATCCCCTTAGAAACAATGTTATCTAGGAGGTAGCTGCCTAAGGTTGTTCATCATTTTGCCGTCTTCGATAAAGCCCATCGCGTTTTAAATGACGTTTTCCAAGCCTGTATTACTTCTGGGATTCCTGCTTCACCAAGCTTCTGTTCAACTCGTTCCCTCCACGTTCGCAAAGATGGATCTTCGGGATCTTTGGGCCATTCAAAATCCAATCCCCATGATACGCCAAACTTCCTTCTAACCCATTCCCACGGGACATATCCAGCCAATTCCCAATCGATAATTCCGATTCCACCGTTTTGATTCACCATAATGTTGGTTGGGCTAAGGTGTCTAGGGCAAAGGATGTGTTCAGTACGTATAGCCACAGGCTCCCGTGGTTAGATTAGAGTTCCTCGCAGAACAACAACATGAAGTTGTTTCCATGCTATTTAGTTCCACATCGTGACACAAGTAAAGAATTTTCATTCTTCGCACCGCCAAAAGGTCTCATATATGTGCCACTATCTCAGCCACATCGACAATCCATAGTTGGTTCCCATTCTCCCATTTTCAACTTGACCTTGGCGATATCTATCGAGTAGAATGTATAAGGTCTTTTTGTACGCCATAACCTTTAAGTACCATAGTTTTATATTAGATAGCACTAGCACTATCTTGAGATAGATACATACCTAGCGTGCCTATCTATTTCTAGACATAAGTTGAATGAACGGCTGACCTGGCGTAGACTTGCTTGTTATAGTAGTTGTCTAATAAATATTAGAGTTATAGCATGGGCTAATCTATCTTGGGCAATTATACTGGATTGTAATTTTGTCACTAAGCAGTTCATGAATTAGATATTATTGGTACTGGCAATCGATACTATCCTCCCGCAAATACTATAAGGTATACGGTAAAAATAGAGGTAGTACTGAATAAGTCAGCTTTTGAATATATCAATGGTGTCATTTTTGAGAGGGAAACTATAACACCTGCCCGAATAAGCGCGGAACTATGAATATATATATTTAATTTCCTTCTTGAAATTGAATATGCCGATCTTTAATTTTTCCATCTGTTACACGGAACCTACGCCTCCCTATTCTCGAGGTTATTCTCGGGGGGGCATGGGTCAATACAGTCATCAAGACACCCCTATACTAGCAGCTAGGCCCCCACCTCTCATTCTGTGCTACACGATACCCTAACACCCACTAGTTTATCAACTGGTAATGAGGCTTAGTTTTACGGAGTCAGAAAATGTCCCTTGCTTGGGTCTAAGGGATACCACACGTAGCTTGTTAGCCAACAAATCCGAGGCTCTGGTGTTCTAACGAGTCGCTCGTTTAATTACGTATCACGAATGTGCTACAGTGGTAAGAGCTTTACTTGGCCGTGTTCTTAGGCGGAAACTTTGAATACAATGCCTACCTCCTATGTGGACCTGCGATTTTGCTGGTTGCGGAAAACCGGCCGTCCGCAATCTCGGTAATTGTATACTGTGCAACCGCCATCTATGCTCCCAACACCTTCAGTATGGCGTTCATGAATGTCCCAAATGGGAGGTTAGTCTAGCTCTTGAAGATCAACACTCCTGCTCTGGCGGCTCGAGCTAGTCCCTTGCGTGGGGGAATACCCTGTTCAGGTCCTCCGCTTCAGTACGACAGAGTAACGCGAAGCTCGGTGATGGGTGGTATGAATTATCATATTGAAGTCTGTTTTGACGACGGAATCAGATGGATCGCCCGTGTGCGTAGATTCAACGCCACATCGTCTCCGGCGGTGCTGCAAAATTATATCGTCCAGAGCGAAGTCGCAACCTTCAAGTTCCTCGAGCGGACTGGTGTACCTGCTCCGAAACTGTTTTATTTTGCACTGGATAATGAGGATAATTCTGTTGTAGTTGGTTATATTCTAATGGAAAAGCTGCATGGGAAGTCATTGAGATGGTCTCTTGCAACACAAGAACAGAGAAGAATGATGGAACAGCTCGCGGACGTATTCGTCGAACTTAGCAAATACCCCTTCGATCGTCTTGGCTCCCTTCATTGCCTGAACGACATTCATGTCAGTGCATTTGCTCGGGAATCACTGACCGACTTTGTGCAATCCGAAATGCGCACAATGGGTCCATTCTCGTCTCTGGAAGAGTATCACAAGTCTGAAATTCGACTCATATTGGATCTGATTCTTCGCGAAGAGATCTACTCGCAGCAAGCAGTGGATGCCTACCTAATACACCGATTTCTCCTCGACTTGGTCCCTATTGCGTTATCGAAGTTGGTACAGGATGATCAAAGATACTATTTGAAACACGCAGACGATAAGGGAGATCATATCATGGTGGATGAAGACTTTCATATCACTGGTATCATTGATTGGGAGTGGGCTCATACCGCCCCGCCAACCCATGCTTTTAACTCCCCCATTGGCCTCTTGCCGGTTGCTGAATTCTATCGAGGTACGAATAATCTGGGCAGCAATGAAATTACCTTTGCACGCATCTTAGGGGAAAAGAGTCGTCCGGATCTGGAAGGGTTGTCCGGAACGGTCGGTTATAGCACAGGTTTTCTTTTCGTTGCGGATACGATCTCACGGACTAGGATGGATTTCTCGGCCTCTTTCAAGGGCTTCGAGATGCTGCAAAAGTAGATGACGGCGTAGATTGGGATGGTTGGAAATCAGCCGCATTGTACCGCTACAGGGAGGATACTGGCTTGCAGCTGTTATTATGCAGGCATGGGAATTTAGTTTCCGAGGGTTGAAGAGAACCGTTGCCATAAGAATTACCACTAATCTCTGATGGATATATACGGCAGGTTTCGGGCTATATATCACACGCCAACAGCTCTAGAGTTCTAGGTACTTATACGAACTACCATGGGCTCAACCAACGTTTATCTGATTTCTTGGTATCTCAATATTAAAAGCTAGTACTCTGGTAAAGTCTTTTGATTGAGTTATGTGAAGAATGGTAACAATGATCACACTGCCCATTTGCTACTGCTTTACAGATTATGTAACTAGCAATGAGAATTGTAGTCATATTAGAGAACTAAGTATCACCCACAGTACAATTTTATGATATACACTGTGCTAAATACTGTGGCACGCTAACTACGGAATACGGAATACGGTAAATGGACATTCAATGTTCCATTATCAAACCTTAAGTTTTTTACATTTTTACATCCACGTAATTACAAACTGCTAGATCAAATCTAGGTGCATTTAAAACAAAGCCAAGATGTGACTTAAAACATCTAGAAAAATAAGCACCTACCAATACGAACCATGCTTCATACTGCATTTCACTATTGCGAATCAGAGCGCGACACATTCGACGATGTTGATTTGTTCTTGATCATGACGTACTCTACGCATATATCAACAGCTATATCAACAGCATACGTATGTGCAATCGTACATTGTAGAATGAGTTTACTCTAGCTGAACAATATCGCAAGACCGTTCGAGAGGAGATGAAAGGGATATTTGAATTAATTCCTGGGTTCCCCCCTTTTCTATTCTTCAAAAAGACAGGGCTCACCTTGTCAAAAGAGAGCGGCATTATCGGATGATGATAGTGGGTTCTCGGGCCTTATCATAATAGTTTTCTTAAGGACGGCTGAAACGACTAGCATAGCCCTGCTATGATCCATCCCACCCCCTGCTCACAGCTCACAGCATCTGCAACATCTCAAAATTCTTCAACTCTCTCCTCTCTCCCCACGCATAGTCGTACAAATCCCACGCCGACACGAGGTACTCGTCTTTGCATTAACTTAGCGAGCGATGTGCTGGAGGGAATAGACAGATAACCCGGTGAGCTTAGCCGCCCTATCGTCATGGTTGGATGCATGGCCGATTTGCAACATTATCCACACCTCTTAATGCTTTACATATACATATACCGTGGACCGTGGACCGTGGGCCCGCTCGCGCTCACGCTTACGTATATTCAAAAAGTCTTTTCACGTTGGTACCTTCGCGAGCACATATTACGAGCATATACGAAGTACTCGTAAGGCACAACTAAAATATCTTTTAGCATTAAAAAGAATTTCCAGATATAAGCGGCTTACAAGTTCTTCGAGATAAAGTAAGAGGCAACTATGGCTACTTTTCCCGAGTCTCTTCTGCAAGACAGCGTGTCTACCGGTTGACTACCTATACTTAGCTGCATCTGCAATGTACCGCAATTTGCGTATATGTTGTGGAAAGGAAGTGTTTTCGATCTACGAGACCTTCGAAGTCAAAGTATAGTCAACTAAGGATCTTCATCGCATCTAGCAATACGATGAGATAAACGATAGCTCCCCTCTTCATATTTATATTCCCATTACGAATTTGGACGACGGTTAGTTACCCTCGCGTTGTCAAAATTAACGAAGTCTATGTAGGTTTCATTCAGCGGACCATCAATGCACAAGCCCAATCCAGGTCCAGTCGCTCGAAACACTGCTCTCTGATTGGCTCTGGATCAAGAAATTGAGGAACTATGCGTACCCTGGTCGGTCTTGATGCACCCTTGAGTACACTATCCCGGAGCGGCTCGTGTACCATCACTTGCTTAAAAATTGCTTAACCGTCCACCCTGCTCCGTGACCCATGCCCAATAATAAACAGGGCCGGCCGGGGCGATCATGGAATAAGGGAGGGGCCTGGTTGGGTTGGTGTCAGGTCCACCTCCGTACAAAAGAGCTGAGAGACCCTGCACTCTATTCTCGATCTTAGCTAATCCCTTTTCCATCCCGGTTTCCTGCTGTGCGGTGGTTTCTTTCGTTTCTTGTTTCGCTTCTCTCGCCTCAGTTTCCCGTTCGTATGAACGTATGCCTTAGGGTATAGAAATTGATCTTCACTCGGGATGGCTATTGTCGTAATATAGGTAACTTAATAATCATGGGCCGTATACGATCTGACACGCACACGTCCACCAGGGACTCGAACCGAAGACCGAGTATTTGGGCAGGCAGTTTGCGGCGTGATCACATTCGCCTGGAAGATCTTCAGTCCAACATGATTCAAGAAGACCAGCCGTACACCCCGTCAAAGTCAGGACCGTCGAACGCTTCAAGACCCTCGTTCGCATGGCCTTTTCATGGCCGTCATGGTTCAGAAGTACCCTCGACTGCGAGATCAAGTCATTTCACCCTTCGAACCTGGGGACAGCCCCGAAGTTTCTTCCGCCCTCATGATGATACCGCAAGCATCGATAGGAGTATCGTCCCAGACTACGTGGTCAACTTCTTAAGAGGAGAAACACCCGAGACTCTAGCACAGAAAAAGAAACAAAAGAAATGGGGGCCGCATGGTATCGAAGTTACGCCTCGTAGAGGGACGTTTGCGTCACACCCTATCGAATTTGGTCATTATTGCTCCCCTAGTTTAGATGTCGGTCGTGATCTAGATACAAGTGGTAACTGGAGTCAACAAAGTAACATACGGAGGCATATCACCGGATGGCGAGGTGGAATCATATTCAACACATTAATTTCGTTTCTAATTTTACTCGTTGGCATTATCTGCTTAATACTGGTCATCACCAAATCTAAACTTATATCTGGAGAATCATCCATCTTTTCGGGCGACTGCACAACAGCCGAGCATATCAACGTCGGAATTCGTATCGCTATTAATATATTTTGCGTCGCCATTCTTTCCGGAGCAAACTACGTATTCCAGGTCCTCTCGAGCCCGACGAGACGAGAGTTGACGGCGGCACATGGAAACAGGAATTGGCTTGATATCGGCATACCCTCGTTACGCAACTTCACATATATCTCTGGGTTCAGAGCTTCGATCGCAATCATTGCCCTCTTGAGCGCGGTCGTAACTCAAGTAATGTAAGTATGACAAGGTTAAATGAGCCTTCATTACTGTGCTAATAGTTTATAGATATAATGCGGTAATCTTCACGACTCAGAATGTAGTCAACTACGACGTACTATTCGTAACACAATCATTTCTCGACCACGCTCCTTTTAGCAACGATACGAGGTTCAATGAGGGCGGACTCTCTAATATCGATATCACTAGACTCCAGGATGCCAGCAGCCAGAATGGGCTGACTGACCTGGATCCGACGACCTGTCTACACGAATTCAGCGACATGTTCCAACCTTCGTTTGATACTGTTTTACTTATCACGGACTCGACCTCCACTACATCGTCTCTCATTCATACCAGCAAGTCCGGCACTCCACTAACTACTTTCACTTCGAACAACAACGATATTGTGGCCCCAGACGGCTCACTTGTTCTACACTGCCTCGCCCGCCCGAGTGCGCCGCAGAGCTGCAGTGTCAACCTTAGCGGTTCCATCCTAGGAGTCGCTGTACTACTCAACCTCGCATCCGTCATTAGCATGGCGATCATTTTAGCAAGATCTACTTTCGACCCTCTCGTAACACTTGGCGATTCGATCCGTTCGTTTCTCCGCAATCCCGATCCGACGACGGCCGATATGTGCCTATTAACAAAGACCGATGTCAAACAAGGCCGTTGGGGTTCTAGCGAAGCTCGATTCTTCGTTCCAGCTAATCACTTCTGGGCACAGACCCCATCGCTCCCCCGCTGGATGCTAACGGCGTTTGCCTGGCTAGTAATTGGGGCACCGACTGCGGTTGCTGTTGCATTCCTAGTCCCTAAGGTCATAGAAAACCCCTTCACACCCTTCGGCGTCGCAGTACCTCACCTAACCTATCTTTTACCCTCCCATGTCCAGGCAGCGCAGATGGCGCTCTTCGCTGCATTGCCACAACTATTTCTCGCTATGCTCTATTTCGTCACTAACTCTCACCTCACAACGTACTTCCTTTCGCACGAATTGTCTCTCTTCGCCCTCGGCCCCCGACCTCTTCGAGTCTCCTCCAACGCAGCCGGCGGGCAAAATACAAGTCTCTACTTAACGCTACCTCGCCCTGTTTCGTGGGCTTTGGTTGGTTGGTTTGCCGCAATGGGATTCGCGCTCAGCCAGGCCATGTTTCCCGGCGTCATCATTCTCTCGTCACGTCGATCACCGAATCCGTTTTCCAACAAGATCGTAGCTATCTCGTTCAGTACACAAGCGCTGATCGCCTTGCTCAGTCTCCTACTAATCCTCATCCTTGCCATCGTTGGCCTCGGGCTAAAACGTGCACCAGCAGCATCGCTTGCTAGCGGAGAGGCCAAGGGCAACCCGATGGTTTTGGGTGGTGGCTCCTGCAGCGTTGTTATAAGCGCCAAGTGCCATAACCACGATGTCGTTGCGCCGGGCCAGACCATGCAGGGCGACGATCGTCATCTGTGGCTCCGCCCTATCGCCTGGGGCGTTGTTGAAGAAGGATCCGGTATGCGGCCCGGCCGATGCGGCTTCTCCGCCAGCGGAATGGGCTGTGTGGACGCGGGGCGGAATTACGTCTGAGGGGTAAAGGAAACCCCTTAACAACGCCGCCCGTTTTTTTTTAAAAAAATTCACCGGGCGGGCGGAGGGGTTTGGATTTGGCATCATTTTTGGAATTTAGCGATAGCGAGGATGGACTAACTACCTAGGCATTCTATATATATACCCCCATCGCGTTCGCGGGAGCGTGTTTTTTTTTCTTCCCCTTTTCAGGTCTACGGTTTGGTCTCGGGTTCGGGTGCTACATATATCGAACGAGGTGTTATGTGATGATTTTAAAAGAGCGGATACGTCGAATATGCCTACGCCGAAAATGGGAGATAGGGTAGACGGACGAGCCGTGTCTGATTGATAGGACCAGGGCTCCTAGGAATGTTCTCATGCGAGATTGATTCTCGCAATGTAGCGGTTTAGCGAATGCCTTACCTACCTAGGTACCTAAGATTAGGTACCTACATAATCTTTGGTTCATCTACCACCTACCTATGTAGATGAATACGATGCGAAAAAAATGAAAAATTAATAAAGCTAGCTAGGTAATTTCTAGCATTTGATAAACCCCTTTCTCTATCTCTTGGTGAGGAACTGTCACGCACTTTGGAACTTTTACGAAGCAGACAGTGTATACTGGGAAACGTTGAAGTTGCTTTAAAGCATATCCGAATCAAGATGAAATTCAACAAAGTCAAGAGAGTCTCTCATTTAGCTTAACCCATCAACTCCGTCATCGACCCCGTCACGATATCAGAAACCAAGAACACCGTTAACAATGCATAACAAGCGCAGGATCAATTCGATCCGCCTAACATCATCCATCATGTTAGAAAAAACGACAGACAGCTACTTAATCAGCCATTTGGTCTCCTATTCGAGAACCTGGATTCGGTACATAAATCAACAACGACGTGACCACTTCCCGCCCTACCCCTTTTCTCACGTAACCAAAGTCTGACGCCTGCGGCCCGCGGTACGCGATGCCTATCTGAAGCGATACAAAAAAACGCCACCTGTTAAGAGAGCCCTTTGAAGAACGCTCGGAAAGATGGGCTGGTGTAGTATACATATCGGTACAGAAGTATTTCCCCCCAGTCTAGCTCATCCGCGATTAATCGGCGATAGCTTCCTCGTCGATGACCGCGCTCTCCTGTGGTTGCGGGGCTCCGTTTTTAACGTCCATTTGAACGTTGGCTCTCGCCTTCTCCTGCGCCTCGACGAACTTCTCCCAGTACTGTGGATCCTCCTCGCGCAACCTCTTGACTATTTCTTCCCTGTGCTGCTGGAACGCACGAATGGGTCCTTTCTCTTGGATGTCCTTCTTGGTTTGCTCATCTCCTCCCATTAATTCGTCCATTATACTTGTGACCACCGTCACATGGCTTGGATTCTTCCCGATCTCCTCGGCGCTGGTGAGTAGATCGTAGTGTTCGGGCTTGATTAGGCCTGAACGGAATATGTGATTGACACGGAAGGCACGGCCTTCTTCCTCGACCAGTGCTTTAGAGCTGTGCGAGATAATAGAATTAGACCGGGACCGAGATTTGGGTGAGCGAAGCTCGGTTTCCATATCCTCCGTATCTGACAATAAGCCGGCATCTGCCTCAGCAGAGGAGAACGAAGTACGACTAGGATCGGATGCAGCGGTATTCGTCCGATCCGGTATGCTGACTTCTAATGACATTTGACGTGTCTCTGGGAACTCATCTTCGAAGCGTTTGATGATGCCCTCGATTGTCTGATCGAGGAAGATGAGGCGGTCTGTAGCGATATTAGTAACTATAAACTTGTGACAGAAAGGAAAACCTTACGATAGTTGTGGATGTCCTCGTTGGAAGATGCCTTGGCCATAGCCAGGGCTGGCTGTAACCGAGCACGAATCTTCCGTGCACTAATAAGCAAGTATTTGGACATATCCTTGACCTTCGCTGGGGGCAAACGAGTTCTAGGCGTCGAAGTACCAGATTCGATATCTCTGGTAAATTCACCTGAGGATCGTCTAGTATCGTCTCCTCGGTTCTTTAAAACGCACGCCAAAGCCTTCACAACACCCGTACCACCAATTACATAATCCTCGTCAGCTGCCGGCTCGATATCGCTGTCCACGTCAACAAATGGAGAATCTTCTTCGTGACCCACGAGATGTCGAAGCACATCCGGCAACTTCTCTGGCTGGCCGTCCTCACCGGCGGAATCTCGAATATCTGGCACGCCCTGCAAGTTTCGCATGCAGTACACCACAACACGGTTTGCAAGCGCCTTGACAACCTCGCCAGATTCAGGACTAGGGTTATCTATATCGATCTTGATCAAAGTTCTCGATACACGAGCGGCGGCTAAAAGAGAAGCATATACCGCACACGCTTCTTCTTGGCCCTCCTCAGTCCGAGCATCGGCTAAGGTGACGATGTCAGAATTCTCGAGTAGGTTAATATGCGCTAGGACCTTAATTTCGGGCAAGATCTCGGCAAGAGAAATCACTTGCTCCGAAGACATTGAAACATCCGCGAGATGCAACCTTCTCAAGCTATCCATCTGAGGTAGGTATCT
Organism: Daldinia loculata; assembly: GCF_022478755.1. NCBI lineage: Eukaryota > Fungi > Ascomycota > Sordariomycetes > Xylariales > Hypoxylaceae > Daldinia > Daldinia loculata. The sequence continues at coordinate 24,927 of NW_026054915.1, forward strand.
AACGAAGCAATGTCAACAAGGTAAAGTTCGGTATATATAGGATTCGTTTACTTACTTGCGAAGCAGACCCATGGCATTAGGCTCAGACTCAAAGAGCGCGCGGTTGTGTGACAAATCGAGGAACTTGAAGTCGGGAAGTTTTGCCAATTTGGGAAGTATCTTGCATAACGACGCCGGTATCAGGTTGCAATTAGCCAAGCTCATAGCCCAGAGCTCGTCCTTTCCATCAAAAGCTGCAGCAATGTCGGCAATATGGTCTCGAAGATCATTACCACCAAGGTCAATTCCTTCGCACTTTGCATTGCGTAGATATCTCGCCACGTGTTGAGCACCTTGCGCATCAAGGCCGTTATTTGCTAGTCCTAGTCTTTTTACTCCTGACTTAAGGATGCCGTCGATTACGGCACCTAGTTGATTTGCTGTCAAACCGATCGAGCCAATGTTGAGGAGCTCCAGCTCCGGACCAGCCAAACGATCCCCGATTGCCCTAGACAATAGTAAAGATAAGTCAATTGGAGCTGGTGTACTTTGTCCAACGCTGTGATGAAGGTGATGAGTAATTGGAGTTTTTGTAGGTTCTATCGGCGTAGGAAATGGTAAACTCGAGATATCAAGATACTTGATGGAGTGGCACATGTGGATGAAGAGGCAAATATGTTTCCAGCCTTCAACAGTAATCTTGCTGTTGTTCTTCAGTACGAGTCTCTCCACAACGCCACCTTGTTCCGTCAAGTCTGTGGGCTTAGAACAGCATCTTCGGTGTCTGATACTAGGTGTTTTTCGAGCTGCTAGAAGTCCGGCGAGAATAACACGAACACCCTCATCAGTTAAACCGCAGTTTTCAAGGATGACTTCTTTAACTGGGACAACAGCAAGAAAATCTCCTAACGTGACCAAGTCCGGTAGAGACATGAAATATCCGCTAAGGTCAAGCTTCTCCACTACACCATTGGGGCAGGATTCCGTGGTTTTAGGAAGTTGCAGGGTAATCTTGGTGAGAATATCTGTCTCCCGAAGCTGGCAGCAACGGCGATATATCCTACCAGGGTTCGTCGTAGGTGCTAGCTGAGTTTTTTGCGTTCCGGATCGTATCGAGAGTTCGTCTGTTGAGCTGTCGCTGTCAAGATATAATTCCATTGGAATAGCCCCCTTCTCGAGAGCTTCTCTGCGTTTCTGTTCCTTCTTGGCCTTTCGTTCCGCCTCACTCTTCTTTTTCTTTTCCTTCTTGCGGGTAGTCTCCTTTTCTTTTATAGGCCCGTCAACATCCGTAGTACTATTTCCCTTCTGATCTCCATTTGTCACCTCGGTACCTTCTTTCTCGGGCTCCTTCGGCAGGGTCTCGCCAGTCGCCTTGACCAGTCCGATATTTTCCTTTTGCTCTTCTAATGCTTTTGGGTTCTTCAATGCTTCACCTTCGCCCTTTTCGGTTATCTTCTTTTTCTGCGTTTTATCGACAGGCTTCTTACACGCCGTTTCTTCATCTGCATATTTAGGCATAGGCGCAATCTCGACATCGACACAGAAGGCTACGCGACGAAGTTTTGCCTGGCTTAGCTCGTTCACTCGACACCTCTCTCTATGCTTGTCGACATTGAGAATTCTTCGCTCCACGAGACCATGGCTGGCTCTGGAGCCCGGCGCAATGGCGCTATTCGAAGACGACAGGCGACGAAGGACTCCCAACAAGCCAGGCTGGTTCGTCCTCGGAGGCGCGGGTATGTATGGAGCATCGCCACTCTGGCGCGACGCATGTGGAAGGACGGCATTCTTGCTTGGTGTAATCTTAGGTAAAGGGGCTACTTCGTCGGCGTCGGACTCGGGTGTGGGAGCCGGAGATGTGGTATTTCCGTTTGCTGGAGAGGTAGAAAATTTGGACGAGATATTAGAAAACCACGAGCCTCTCCTTTGGGGTGGTGTACCATTTTGACTCGGCGATCCTTCGACGGATTGACTTCTTGTCCTACCCGAGCGCGGAGGTATCGGTTTAGTAGTAGCGGGCGATGAGGTGTCCGTTTTGCCATTAGGTTTGCTCGGGTTTGAAAGCTTCGAGCGATTCGAAGTAGAGGAGTCTTGGCTTTGGTTAGACGAGTTCCAGTTGGTACCATGGTTACTCCAGTTGTCTGCATTTCCAGGAACTGTTAGTCCCTACGGCTTATACTCAAACAGAAAACAAGACAGCAAATAAAAAGGAAAGTCCTCTAACGCTGAGACATGGACATTACCTTTTCCATGTGTCATCCAGCTCACATCCATAACATGCTCCATGCTGGATATTGTTTCCCTTGTGCTCTGACCTACTGTTCGATTCCGCCGACCAATCCACTTCCCTTTGAACGATATACGAAAGATATATTGTGTATCCCTTAGAGCTGGAGTCTACACCCGATTATATGTAAACCCGTACGGACGTATCGTTTGTCTTGTCTTAGATCGTGGCGGCGGGGTAGGTCTTGGGGTAAGTACTCGTTCACGAGGGTGTTGGTTAGAATAGGTTGGATTGGGTTCTATGTAAAATAAAAACCGAGATAATATGAATTGGCATTCGTGAAGTTACTAGTTACTAGTTGCCAGTTGCCAGTTGCTAGGTGCTAGGTGCTAGTTGCTAGTTGCTAGTTGCCAGGTCAAAGAAATAATAAGGACGAGTTGTTCCGATAAAGCATTGTTGCCAACCGACTACGATATGTATTTGCTGATCAAGCAAGGGCTACATCCAAGCCATCGCCATTTTCGAACGTCTGAGTAGTTGCTACTTGGATCGATATCAGACCTTCTTGGGTGCGTCCCGGTTCTAAATCGGTTCTAAATCTAAAGGGTTCAAAAAGAAGACAACAGGGTACGGAATGAGTATGTAGAAAAGGCTAGAGCTTGACTTGGGTGGGGTTCACCAGGTCCATATGTAGGAAATGATGCAATATATTTATCAGGGTCAACCCACTACCACTTTGGACTAAGGTAGGGCCGGTTCGGTAGTGAGTATAGCTCTTGAGTGGACCGGAGGTTAATGATAGGTAAAGGGATGACTAGTTAATTAAGGAGAGCTTTCAATGGCCGTATTATTTATTGCACGATAGTAGTAGCAGTATTATTAGAAAAAGGAGTCAGATAAAAAAGAAAAAGATAAAAAGAGGCGGAAGAAAGTAAGCTAAGTTCGTAGCTAGAGAAAAAAAGATTAAGAGATAGATGTGCAAAGTTTATGTCAGCAGCCGCAATCACCGGTGCAACCTCAGAGTAGTACATAAGTAACCCTGGTACTTCGTACATAGATGCATATTATCAAGATTTATATGTAAGATATTCATTCCGTGTTTTTATTATTCCACTCAAACCCCCCAAGTAATTTTATTAGAATGTTGCACAATACGGTGCGTGCGACATGGCAGCATGGTCAAGTTGAGATGAGGCGGGCGGTCTGGGCTAGGTCTATTTCGTTATTTCATTATTCCACGAGATGCTACGACGGAGTCGGCTTCAGCGCTAATCCAGGCAAATGGATTGCTATGGGTGCTTTTCAGTGGAACAACCAGCCGCTGTCAATCCAGTAACGCCGGACTTTACAGGGGACGATATGTAAGTATCTGCCCACATAATCATTAGAGAACAGATACATCTACGGGGTACCCCCGGTACATACCGCCCCCCCGATGCAGTCATACATGTACATGCGTTGTTTTCCGGCGTTGCATGCGCCAGTAGCGTGCACGCTAGAGAATACCCCAATTAATGTAGTCCTAATTAGTACAATTAACGAACCAACATGACGCTCGGATCAATAGACGTCACATGCTTCCTTTCTCAACTGTCCAGTTTGGTTCCAATATTATGGGTCAGAAAGCATGAGGAAGCAGGAGGGGCAACAAAAAACCACCCAAGAAATTGAGACAAATGGCTGAATGCGTGCAATCACAAGTTGATATCATTGCCTCATACATATGTAGAAGCGAACCAGCATCAAGCGAGCATGAACCCATCAGGTGACCGGCTTCTGCCGACAGAATAGAATACCATACATATGCCATATATATGCCATACATAGACGACTTATAGACGACTTTCCCATTTCAATTGCGCCTATTAGGAAGGAGGTCATTGTAGATCGACCATCGTCGTCCGCCCCCCGCCCCCCGCCGGCAGAGGTTTTTCGAGCCAGCTTTCTCATCCTCATAAGGCAATCAGTCCAGGATGGCGATCCAAAGGGAACAAACATAGTATACCTCAATACCTAACCTATGCTACATACCTAATCCAAAAGCAATCCTTCTTTACGTAGCTTATTATCTAGATTGGCTAGTCAGGTCCCAAAAAGACCCTTCCAGACCACCTCGTTCCCTATTTTTCAACCACATCAACGAGCTGATACTTAGGTAAGTTTTGACTTGGCAATAACTACTAAGATGATGACATCTTTTACTGGCCTATTAGTCTCCGTTTAAGATAAGCTCATGTGTTTGTTAGTGTAGGGCAACGAAATACCTCTTCTGTCATTGGCCTAGCTAAAGAGCACAATTGGGTTTCTTTAAAGAACAAAAATCGACGCCAACCCTATCCATCTCTACCTTAACAAAGAGAGATGGGATAGTAGCTGCTCATACAAGTCAGTACATCTTATACGTGACACGTAGTTGTTGTATACTCTCAATCATAACTATCGAGTTCGATAATGAAACAAATCGCAATTGGTTGTACGAATACCTATAAACGTAGCAAAACCATGCCTGATAAGCACCGGTCTTATTTATCGGTACTGATGACTGGGGACTCATTGTCATTGGTGATGAGTTCGAAAGTTGTGATGTGTTATCGTGATGGCATGACGAGGCCCTACGTAATCCAATGAATTGTACTGTCTAGAGCCCAAAATTAACTCTATACGAGATGTTTCCTTTATAAACCCGAGCGTCTATCTACTACAACTTAAACGGAGTGCTTATAACCGAAAGTGAGCCTATCAGTTGGCAGATGCATTGCTTCCCAACTCGATCCCTTGCTTCGAAACGCACTTTTAATAAATCAAGGAAGTGAAGTTACAATCCCTTAACGATAGTTAGGTACAACTTTTATTAGCTGAGTACCTAACATCCCTTCTGGATATTCAAGGTAGCACCCAACACCTAAGAGCCACGAGGTATGAATAAGCAGAATCACGAGCGAGGGTTGTATTCGGCGGTATCCTCATGCATACAACACCGGGTGTGCCATTCCGCAACGACGCCTCCCTAGGGGCGGTGATTTAATAAGCCGGGACAACTTACATTCCCATGACTCTGTCAGACACATAGCGTTGGTATTTCTGACCATGCATGATAGACAAAATGAAATAGTTATGAAAACAGAATCCAAGGTCTAGTTTCGTAGTTAAATAATTATCAACTAACTAGGATTAAATCTTCCGGCCTAAACCTGTAAGATGTCATAACTACAATTCCCATATATATAGACAATGATGATAAGATTTTCAAACCCAAACCCCAAACTCTAATACAGAGGAAAACGTGACAGAAGATAAATGCTTCAATTCTGGTGTTCAAGTTGCTTCTTAGATACTCCAGTTTCGCCTAAATGAAAGATTGCGAGTTTCAGGGAATACCTAGTAGTAAGCCTTAAAGCAAATTTATATATAAAAAAGGGGGCCCCTTTAATAACGAAACCCCAGACTACAAGATTCAAGACCTCGGAACAAAACAACATGCCCACCAAACCAACTGAAATACACCCATTCCCATCCGGGCCAACATTCACAACCTTGCCGCCATCAACGTATTTCTCGACCCAGCTCCGGTTCTTGTGATGGTTCATCTCCTCCAAGGCGGCGCGATATGGTGCCGGTGCAAAAATCTAGAAAAGTAAAGAGGATTGTTAGTTTACCTAGCATACATTTGCTTGCTCTCTTACATACCTGCTGGTACATCTCGATACCGTTCCGAGCATGGATACTTGCAACTTCGGTAAGATAGTCCCGCGAGAAAGCTTCGTTGTCCTCAGGTTTATTTTCGTTATTACCGTAGACCTATAGGGTGAGCCTAAGAAGACGGCCTAGTGATGCCCCTTTATCGTTGCCAGGTGTCGACATTGCTAGGACCGTTCTATAGAGCCCGGATAATAAGCAGTTCAGGTATATTTGGTCGGGTTGTTCGGTATAGAGTAGTAGGGATGATAAGACCGGCCGATATAGAGTTTAACTATGCTAAGCTATGCATCGAGAAGAAGACACCATATATATCTCCGAAGCTCTATATTCCACTATGCATAAATATAATCATGTACATGTTTTTCTCTATACATAGTCGGGTGAACCATAAAGGGCCGCAGTTGAATTCTTTTTTTCCCTCTGGAAGGCCATGTAATGCTTCTTCAAAGCAGACATCGCGATATCCGAGGTCTCGGCCGACCTAACAACTACAATGGCTCTACGACGTTGAAACCTATTAGGCCGACGGCATCGTCGTTTATACCGTCGGACAATAACCAAATTCCCGTCTCTAAATACTTATAATATGAGGTTTTGGTATCATACAATAGGACAGGATAGTGTTCAACTCCACCCATGACCGTTATGTAGTGTTATTCTAGGATTAACCAAAGACGGAGTTTACTTGGAAGCGGAGTTTAGCGACGTCCTACTCAAGTTAGGTCAATTTATAGTCTGGTATATTAGCGGATAACTAGTGTTCAATTGTCCTTTGCGTATCCGACGAAATCCAATCTTCAATATTAGAATCTGGATGAAAATCAAGCGTTGTCCCGTCCGGGTAGCGGGCAGCGTTCCCGCAATAGGATGAATCTACCGACAGATACTTGGTGAGCGAGACATATGAACCCCTATTTCTCTAGAAACGATAAATTATATTGTCGGCCTAAATTGAGTTGGTATCGTGCGAGAGGCTTCGTTAGGTATTAGTGGAAGCCGTACTGTAAAGTTTGGGTTGAGTATGGATCCATATGTGGTGATAGTAGTGCTTAGGGGAATGGGTTACGAGTCGACACTAATATTAGTTTAACAACGGGATCGACATGATTTTGGTGTTCTGCTATGTAGGCAAGTTGTAAGTAATTTCTTACCTTACGTACCTCCCAAGGTATCTACCTAGACAACTAGGTAGTCAAGACAACAGACTGCCTACGAGCTAGGGAAATTACCTAGAACCCCTAAGTAAGACGATTACCTGGCGATCACAGACACATCTTAATATCAAGACAATGACGGTCGATAAACTTCATTAATTCGTTTAGTAACCCGTCAATAAGCCATCCCTATGAACTCCGATGCCTGAAGACAACCGTAAATACGGAGTGACATTTTTATCCTTTCCCAGAACCCAGCCGCTTATTCCTCGCGGAGCTGGGCAATTCTAGCCTTGACCCTCTCGCGCTTCTCCTCCTTGGTGGACTTGGGAGTCCTGAACTTCTTGGACTCTGCCTTCCACTCATCCTTGCTCTTCTTGGGGGCATCGCTCTCAGCCTTCTTGAAGGGGTCCTCTCGGATAGCGGAGTGGGCCTCGGTGTATAGTTCCTCAAGACCGTCAGCCTCAATGTCGTCGTCGAGGTACTTCTGGAACTGGCTCTTGTATCGTTCCTCGTCGTCATCGGCTAGGGTCTCCATGTACTCGGCAACGTGACCACCGTAGATGTACTTCTTCAGGGTCTCGGCGTCAAGCTCCTTGGACTCCATATCGAAACCGGGGAATCGGTTCTCGGAGTGGGGGACTAGGATACCACCGTCGGAAGCACCCTTCATGACACCGAAGATACGGGCACCAGTGGAGGTTCGGGCAAGACCAACATCAAGGAAGGCCTTGAAGGGTCGGCGCTCTTCACCATCGTGCTCGGCGGCCTCGGTCAGGGTGTACTCTCCATCCGGCTCCTCAACACCAGAGAAGGTCTCGTCGAGGCCGAGCTTCTTGAGGACACGGCGAGCAAGGAGCAGGCCAGTGGCGTAGGAGGCAGCCCAGTTGGTAAGACCGTGCTCGATGCCGTAGGCCTTGAGTTCGTGGGAGTAGGCAGCGGCGAAGACCTTGTCACCGGAGATTTCAGAGGTGACGATCTGAGTGATGATGTCGCGGTTGGTGAAGCGGACAACCAGGCGGTACTTGGGGGCGTTGTACTTGTTCTTGGCCTGGGTGATCAGGCGCTTACGGGCATAGTAGTCGGTCTTTCCCTCACGACGGCGCCTGTACTTGGTCTGGAAGCGGCTGTGATGAGGTATTGGTTAGGTTGATTATCTTCGCAACAACTAGGATCGTTTAGTTATATTGGTGCATTACTTACCTGTAGTAGGCACTACTCTTGACTGACTTTGTGAACGCCTGTCAAGATCCCATCGAGTCAGCAATTTGCGCTTCAGATTTTATTTTCCTCCATTCCGAAGCATCTTGCATTGACTCTCGCGATCAAATACCATTAATGCAATATTCGCCGTTTCTGGCATTGCAATGGCTTATGTTCATCCTGTACTCACCATCTTGATTGAATTGGCTGATGGGCGAATATAATCAGCACGGTTGTCGAAAGGGTTGGAGTTGGGGAAAAAGATGAAAGTTGCGACAAGAGAAAAGTTGTGGGCGTAATTGTAGTGGATGTGGGCTAAAATTCGCTTGTGAACCTTTGCTTTGGTGGGGTACGAATCAGAAAGTCTCAAACTGAGGTGGGCGACGACGTCCAGTGAAGGTTGGCCCTAGCTCTGACTTCATGCATGGACCACTTATCTGGCTTATCTGGCTTATCTGGTAGACTAGTTCCCTAAACCAAGTACTTTGTACTTCCGTGCCGTGGGATGGCTTGCATCAACCGAGGCATGTCTTGAGGGCCATTGACTATAATTGCAATGAGAGCCCAGGCGATAATTTTGGCTTTCATACACTTGACAAAATAATGACACATCTTCTCATATCAAATATCTGATAATATAAATTAAGACGCTTATATATTCTAGATGGTAATGTATGAAAGCTTTAAAGGACTCGGACTTCATAATGGTAGCCCATAAACAACCAAAAGTGCTCCTATTTGACATTGGAGGAGTCTGTGTAAGTCATAGCTATTCTGACGAATGTATCATCAACATTTGCTATGCAATATTGAAAAGCTACCTCGATTGTAATTTCCTATTCATTTTGTTATCATTACCATATCAGTATGAGAACGCTGCTTACACGGAAATAGGCCATCTCGCCCTTTCAGTCCATATTAGATTATGAACTAAGTCTAGGGATCCCGCCAGGATGGATTAACCACTCGATATCAAAAACTGCACCTGAAGGTTTCTGGCATAGACTAGAGAGGGGAGAGATTCTCCTGGACGATGCATTTTATACTGGCTTCAACGAAGACCTTCATAATCCGACGAGGTGGGCCTCATTCTATAAGGTCCAGCAGTCAAAGAACCCGAACCTCCCAAAGGAAATTCCTCCAGTACCGAAGCTCGATGGACGTTGGCTTTTCAACGATATGATGACTTCTTCGACAGATCTAGATCCGTGGATGTATCCGGCGCTTAAGAATCTGAAGGCTAGTGGGAAGTTTATCCTCGCCGCATTGAGCAACACCGTCATCTTCCCACCTGGCCACGCGCTCCATAGGGCGGATTTCTTCGCCGACCCGCTCCGGAGCTTATTTGACGTTTTTGTGTCCTCTGCACACGTAGGGCTGCGGAAGCCAGACCCCAAGATCTATCAGTATGCGCTGAACGAGGTGGATAAATATGCCAAGTCTCATTCCGACGAGGGAAGAGGACGATCATTGGGCTGGCAAGAAGGGGTAAAGCCAGATGACATTGTCTTCCTTGACGATATCGGCGAGAATCTAAAAGCGGCTAAGACGTTGGGTTTCCGAACTATAAAGGTGCCTCTGGGAAAAGCATTTGAAGCAGTCGATGAGCTGGAGACTATAACAGGCCTCAAGTTAGCTGGTGACCACCCTAGGATACCTATCAAGCCGAAGATAGGGGGCACGCATGCTAAACTGTAGATACATGTATAGGGGGTTTTAGCCTTGACGTCGTATTGGGAGAAATAGAAAGTCGGTAGAGAACCGCAATTAAATACATCACGTTATCTGGGCGTATGTGCCATAGATGACGTTCTTATGTCTACATGTGTACATGTAACGACCTGTCTTATACTTACAGGTACCTAATAATTTGACTTGCATGCGTATTGCATACTATCAGGATACTATCAGGAATAATATGCCTTGAGATGATATACCTGAGCTAAATAACTCCGGAGTCTTGATATCGTCAAGTTATCTCAAGTTATCTCCGAGAAAAGCTGTGGTGGGGTTCTTATCATCGGGCCTTGCCGTATTCCCAAAACAAGTACACAGGCAGTCTTGACATATCCAAGCGTACTCTTGAACTACATGTTAAGTAGTCTAGGTATCGAGGGAATCTACAATAAACTACTAGATTGCAAATTTAAGAGAAATACGGCGGCATTGATTATCTTATTCGCTCTTAATGGAGACGGAACGCGGCACAGCGGCCGTGTCGGTGCCAGCTCTTTTCCCAGAGCGCAAACCAATGACGCCAGCACAAATCGCAGCTGGCATACAAGCAGCGCTGATAGTGCAGCGCCGCGCGGTGACATTCGGCAAGCGACCTTTCGCCGCAGCACTGGTAGGACCGGACAATGACACGGTGCTACTGACGCACCAGTCCGTGGACCAAGTCAACCATGCTGAGAGCGAGCTGGCCAGACTGGCATATAAACATTATACCAAAGAGTTCTTGTGGCAATGCACACTCTTCAGCACGTGGGAGCCGTGCGGAATGTGTACGGCTACCGTCTACGTGCGTCTGATATTTTCATATGTACGCCTGTATAGGTACACTATTATGTAGTGCAACGGCAAGGCTGACGAGCGGGATCACAGTGGGCACATATCGGTCGCATCGTCTTCGCGGCTAGCAACGACCAGTTATACGAATTGACCGGTCCGGGCAATAAGGAGAATTTCACTATGGACTGGCACACTAGGGACGTTTTAAAGGGGTGCCCGCAGAAGGATATTGAGGTTATTGGACCATTGGAGAAAGAAGGAAAGGCGGTTGTGCAGGAAAGTGATATATATTGGAGTAGGACGAGGACTAAAAGTGGCTGAACGTCGGCTGACTGCTGTTTGGCCTGTTTAGGGCTGAAATCGAGATCCCTAATAGGACAAAAACAAGCCCAGAACGGGATATGAGAGACGATGAAGGCTAAAACCGCTATGTACATACTATGTAGATGATCGAGGCGTAGGAATAGGGGTCACAGCCAACATATGCTGTGACGTCAGATCATGTTTGCAAAACTCGACATGGAACCGAACAGATATCGAATTAGGAGACAGCTCCTAGATTACCTATCCTAAAGGACAAATCCTTTTCGTACTACAGGTGGCTTACGCGTATTAAACCGAAATATTCGAGATAGGGTATAAAGGCATTCGATGTGTGTAGCTCATACGTAAGTGTCCACGCCTTAACTAACTAGGTCTTAATTCTGGGGCTTTCGTTGACAACTAATAGTACTAATAGTGTAAATGCGGAACGCGTCGTGGACTAGTTCGAGGAGCTGACGAGGAATCGGAAGAATTTTGTGTATAGGGCGCGGCGTATGTCATAAATTCGGCCTTTTGGGGTCTGTTTTATTACTTAGTATTACTTAGTGGTTTTGATTCTTTACACTATGTAATGTTAGAAAATGTCGGTGGATTCTGATCCGCGATAGTTTTGCATGTAGTTCCACTTCCGCCAAAAGGGAACCAATGAGCAAACAGAAAAGGAAAAGAGGCTCGTAATAGCTGCGGGCAAGCATGTGTGACTTAAGTGAACATCCCCTGTTTAAATGACGATCCCCCTCGAATCTCAATCTTCTATTGTTCCACAGTTGCCAATTCTGTCTCACCGCACCAATACGGCAGAGGAAAAAGGAGGATGCAAGTGCCATGGCCCATGATATGGAGTCTGCCCTGCCGCTTAATTTGTAAATGAGCCACGAGCAATGAAGCGCTTAGCTTTTCCCTCTTCCAAATGTAGACTTTCCCCTCTACACTAGTATCTAAGCCCGTTGTATCGTGACAACAGTCCGCTTAAATTGCATGGTTTCTTTTTCTTCTCGAAGCTCCACAGACGAGAAATTGTTCATGGCGGTGTAAAGTAGTTGTCTGTATGAAGGCATTAAACCGACAGCTAAAGTCTCATTTGCGGATTTGCGGATTAGTTCCCTGTGTAATAATTCAATGGTAGATCGAGTTGAAACATCCAAACATGACATTTCAAGCTTTCCAGGCAACAGAATTTCGACCAATTGAATATAACCCCAAAGATCTTCTGTAATATTTCATTCGCTACCAATACGATCACAAACAAATACTTGCCTGTTTAAGATTCTCATGCCGAAATGGGGTGTACCTACGATCTAAGGAGCATAAAAAGTCATTGCGGTCAATTGGCCTGAATTTTGTTGCCTAGAGCCACTAGTTGGGTTTCGTGTCTGGGCAATAAGAGATCTAAGTGGGTAAAAGAGGCAGATGTAGGTTTTAAAGGGGAGAATTTTAAGATAAAGGAGCTGATCGTTTAGTCAAAGCCTCAAAGAACGCCAGCTTGGCTTGTGTAAGGGTGTAAGGGTGTAAGGTATGTACTAAGTTCTGTTCTGATACGCCCTAAAAGCAAATAAAAGTAAAGCACTTTAGTGTACAAGTGTAAGTGTAAGTGCAAGTGCAAGCGCGACTGCAGCTGCGACTGCGCAGTGACCATAAGCGCGGCTCTGGGTCTTATTAGTTTCAATAACCTTAGAACCCTAAAGATCTGTTTGCTTAACCTTTTCACTTGCAAAAACCTGAATTGTAACAACTCATCAGATTCATTATATTTAGTCATTCCTTATCTACCTAATCTAAGTCGAGGTTGGCGTAGCCACACATTAACCTATGCAAACTTGACTTTGTATTATTCCGCTCTCTTATTCCATCCTCCTATTCCCCTGTCTCTTCAACTATCCTCTTCGATACCAGGTTTTTTATGAGCACGATTCTTCTTAGCAGAAACTTTCGCTTAAGTCAATTTGACTTGTCTTGGATTTGAAGAACAGACTGACACGGGATGACGCCCGATCATCCTTCCCATGAAATTTTCAAAGGGTCCTTGCAACCTCTGGTTGCCTCTCTACTGGAAATTCACCTTCCCAGCTATCCTAATCATAGCCTCCTCATTCCTCCTATTTAAGAGTTTCTGGTCCGCTCAGGGTCCTCGAGTCGCGATTCAAGATTCCCATAGGACACTCAACGTTAGCAAAACTCATACCGACTCGCCTTTCGCCCATGATGACAGCAAGATCACGGTCAACCTGGTGGTGGCCACTCTTCGGAAAGATGACATCTCATGGACGGAGGATATCAGATTGCCCAATCTCAACGTCATCCGCTATGTCACTGATGATATGAAGGCACCGTATCATCCGCCAGTACCAAAAAAAGGACGCGAGGCGATGATCTATCTAACTTATATGCATGACTTCTACGACAACTTGCCAGATGTCACCATATTCACCCATGCCGACGAGAGTCCGTGGCATGTGGAGCGCACATTGAATTCGTCCCTGGTATTCGCCATGTCGCATCTAGACTTAAGGCAGGTTTTGCAGAGACAATACTTCAACCTGCGCGTGTCCTGGGAAAACGCATGTCCGGATTGGATTAACACGACCAAGACCGAGTACGACGACACTAAACAAGAAGAGCACTTCATACGTCAGGCATTTAGCGAAAACTTTGCGACGAACGATGTTCCCGAGATCCTTGCTGGGCCATGTTGTTCGCAATTTGCGGTTACGAGGGATGCCGTTAGGAGGCACCCGAGATCCCAGTATCAGAGAAGCATGACTTGGTTGATGCAGACCGACTTGGAGGACTTCCTCTCGGGAAGAGTTTGGGAGCACTTCTGGCAGTGGCTTTTCAAGGGCCAGGCAGTGGATTGTCCAATCGAATGGAAATCGTACTGTAGAATGTACCACATCTGCTACGACTTGGAAAGCAGGAAGCTACTCAGCAAGCTCGAGGAAGAGAGGAAAGATTTGGAAAAGAAAAATGGTCTGTTCGGCAAGATAGCAGATCTGCTAAATGGTATGGAGAATAAAAAGCGCCTGGAGGAGATTGATGCTATAATGGCGGTAGAACTCAACAGTGCACTCGAGAGGGGGAAGCATGAAGCAGTACGGATGCAGCTGCTCTCGGATTCTTTATGAAAAAATTACGGCCACGGTCAGGCAGGTTCGTTGTATATGATACCCTAACTTTGTTAATGATAAAAGGATTGCATGAACTCATCGCTCGTCTATTCAATACTTGCTAGCTGATTTCTTCTCGAGAATGCAGGCCAGACCCTTTGGTACAAGGAACGGTTGAGCATATCGGAAGACCCGATTATTAGCCATGACGACGTTAAAGCTCTATTATAAGATTCTTACATGATTTACTGCCGCAAAAAGAGAAGCTATTCAAATTATAGGATCTTCGGACGTGGCTTAGCCAAGAGTATGTCGTGAGAGAATAGGTTATAAACGGGTTGTCGGTGAACCCTCGTCGGATCAATCCGTACCGAAACCTCGGCTCTTCGATTATATGCGACGCGACCACTTGGTTGAGGTTCCTGGATTGTTACCTCTAACCTCTAGCTATTCTGGCTGCTCTAGCATACGTCAAACCACAGACCCGACATAAGCCAATTAGAGAATAGCCGGCTGTATAAGAAGGCAACTTTTTAACTGTTGTGGTGTAGTGAGGGTAAGTAAGAACCTTGGTTGGAGATATCTCCGGCCTGGAATAGCCTGTTTTAGCTGACGGAACGGCCGCTAACCCCGCAAATCCGGCTTTCGAAAGCGGGATTCCCATGGGGTACTAATAGAGCTAGCAGGGGGCTTCCTCCTCAACCGCAACCAATAGCATCACCAATGTCACCCTATTCGTTTAAACTACACAAAGCCCATGTTGTCTCCTTGTCATAGTATTGTCATGACTGCATGGGCACACTGCCACCGACAACCGGGCCCTTTGATCTCTTGGACAGGTGCTTTCTTTTCGGTTATAGCTTGCCGAGGAGTTGTCGATCTCGAGGGGTTGGATAATGGGGGTCAATGGGTAAGCTGTGAGTGATAGTTGATATGCAGCGTCACATCGATCCTGCAATGTAGATTTATGAAGCCGAGCTTACCTAGCTATCGGACCTTACTCCAACCCTGCCTTGAACGATAGGTAGGTACTCAATAAAACCAAGGGTGTTCGTCTCCAATATGCTCAAGCTCTTCCCGACATTCTAAAGTCAAGATACCCGACGATTTCAAGACATTCTAATTAGCGCGGCCGACCAGGATGGCGAGCACACTGAGCGAGAAAAGCGACCCTGAGAAGGCGGTCTCATCTGAGGAGACTGCCATCGGCAAAGATGGCGGGACGTCTACTATTCACGGCATACCTGATGTCGCGAACCTAACTCAGGCTAACATGAGGGGGTTGAGAATGCCGGAGATCTTGACGAGGTTGACGCCCGAGCAGCGTCTTGAGCTGGAAACGCGGTTGAGGAGAAAAATCGACTGGCGATTGCTTCCGATTATCATTCTCATGTGTCAGTGAATCTTCAGTGTTTTTTTTCTTCTTATTCGCCGTTGAGGGGAAAGCATACTAACACGCCATTTCTACTTTAGACATTTTGAATTATATCGACCGGTTAGGACTCCATACCGCTAGTCCGTACTCGAGAAATGCTAACAGGTTGTAGGAATAATATCGCGGCCGCAAAGCTCGCAGGTCTGCCGGAAGATTTGAATCTAGATCCAAACACCAGCGAATTTGAAGTGCGCAGCACGTAACCTGCTATGAAGACGAAGATATTGACGTTGTTATATAGACTGCTGTGAGCATCTTATTCGTCGGGTTAGTATAAGAATCCTCCAATGATGGGAAACGAGGCCTAGATTGACAACTAACCTTACCGGGACTCCAGCTATCTTCTCATGCAGATACCATCGAATCTATTCTTGAACAAGATTGGCAAGCCGGCTATCTACCTCCCAGCATGCGTATGTTCCGAGCTGATTTCGATGCACATAACAATTAAGTGGACTTGTGGTGAACTGACTGGCCATGATAGATGATGGTATGGGGTGTTATCTCGGCTGCAACAGCTGCGGTAACCAACTTCGGCGGGCTTATTGCCGTCCGTTTCTTTCTGGGTTTCGTTGAGGCGGCTTATTTCGTGAGTATTGGAGACTCTTGTCAGGTCTGGAAACTCTAACTAACAATCTTCTAGCCCGGTTGTCTCTATTATCTGAGTTGTTGGTGGTATGTTTAAAGATCATTATGAGTTTCGCTCTATACAGCCGCTAACTTCTTTGTAGTACGTGATTTATTCCGCAGCCATTCGATATAACGCCCTAGGATATCATCCGTCAGATCGTACTAACATTATTCCAGATACGCGTAAAGAGCTAGGACTGCGCACGGCGCTTCTCTATTCAGGGGCGCTGATCTCAGGCGCGTTTTCCGGATTGATCTCGGCGGGAATAACGCAAAACATGAACGGCGTAAGAGGGTTAGATGCGTGGCAGTGGCTTTTCCTCATCGAAGGCGTCATCACCGTCGGCATTGCATTCGCTGCCTTTTGGATCCTGCCTAACTTCCCTCGGACGACCACATGGTTAAGCGAAGAGGAGAAAGCCCTTGCTATTTGGCGCTTAGAAGAGGATATTGGCGAGGATGACTGGATCGACAGCGAACATCAATCCCTATGGACGGGTGCCAGGTTAGCTTTTGCGGACTTGAAAACTTGGGTCTTGGTCAGTTACAACAGCAGGCTTTGGGTGCGTTAAATTGACTAACCGAGTCTAGCTAGTTCTCCTTTTCGGTATTAATGCGAGCGGCTCTGTTACGAACTTCTTTCCGGCCGTGGTAAAGACTCTGGGTTACAGCAACGTGATCACGCTTCTCCTGACATGTCCCCCGTATGTACTTGCCGTCATAACAACCTTTATCAACGCGTGGCATGCAGATAGGACCGGTGAGCGCTACTGGCATATCATGCTCCCGCTCGCCGTCGCCATGGCGGCGTTCATTCTCGCGGCAGCAACCACCAGTCTGGCACCCCGATATGTGGCCATGATGCTTATGGTAAGTTGGCTTCACCGTTGTAACTTTAGAATGTCTCCTCTAATATTTAAAAAAGGTCCCGGGAGTCTACTGTGCCTTCGTCGTAGCTCTTGCTTGGATTAGCAACACGCTTCCTCGACCGCCAGCTAAACGTGCAGCCGCGCTTGCTTTCATCAACGCCGTTTCCAACTCCTCGAGTATCTACGCTTCGTACATGTACGAAGACAGGATGGCGCCTCGCTATATCATCGCGATGTCGGTCAACTGCGGTACTATTTTCCTCGCCATGATCGCGGCTACTGTCATGCGTATCATGCTCGTCCGGCTGAATAGGAAACTCGACCAGGGTATCTACGTCAAGGGAGCCATCAACGCACTTCCGGGAGCGGCGGCACAGCATGGGTTCAGGTTTAAGGTCTAGGGTTGTTGTATCGCTTTTGGGTTTGATATCTAAGGTGGAAAGCATGAATGAATGGGTGGCAAGCGTTGTCGTTCTACGCATAGCGAAATATTAAAGTTAGGCCTGATATATGTGCTTCCTAGTGACGGAGTATTCTCCTAGCTGTATCATAATATTCTCATATATTCGCTAAATAAAGTCGCTACCTACCTAGGTAGGTACATCATCGACTTGAAACAAATCGGATAGCTGCCTCTCAACTAATTCGATTGGACGAGAAGTATCCCGGCTTCTTTGCTTATCCAATGCTGGCTTGATTCGTATCTGATGTGTCATAGGTATTATGATATATATAAGTAACAGAAGCATGGATAGGTACATAATATTGGATAGCAGCTGCAGCCACGTTCTCGAGCGTTTGCTGTGCCTAGAAAGCCACCGAATGGGGGTCTTATGTCCATCTGATATGTGACTAGATCGCACAGGGGTAGTTGAACGGGGAGTAGCAACTAGTTACCCAATCAAACTTTCTCAAAGACAACCCTGTCCAAATAATTCAGATCACGTCAAACGGTAAGTAACCCGATCGTCGAACCGACCAACAACATGCATGAACCAGATTTCACTTTCACTATGAACTTTTTTACCAGATAATAGTCTTCATCTTTGTGATTCTCATCATTAATAGCATTTTCCTCTTATAAAATAAAACCCGTAATTTAATATCATAGGTAGGTTAGAACCCTCGGGACTTAGTACCTCTCGATATTCCTTCACGGGTATCCAATAGGTATTAACTAGCCCATTAGTAAAGAAACTTAACGGGAAGGCAGGTATTAGAACGGATACAGTACAAATTCTGTGTAACAACTCCTGCCTTCTACCATCTTGCTACGGGTCTTTCCATCGTCCCATCATATATCACGACCTCAAATACACGGATCTTTATCTTAACGAAACCATTCTAATATCTTCCAACCTTCACACATACTAGGGCCTAAGAAATAGGACACGATGCTAAACTTATAGCATAACCCAATGTGACCGACAACTCTAGGTAAGTTGAGTTGAAGGTCTTGCAAACACTTCCACAGATTTGTATTTTGCCTTGACATCGTCGTTGTCGTCACTCTCTATCTTACCCATGCCTTCCTTCCTTTACATTTCAGATCATAATTACTCACCAGAAATAGCCCTCTTACACCATCTACCTTACATCTAAGCACCCGCACATCATTCATCCCTCCATAATTCCCAGGCTACCTAGAAGACACCTTACCAGTAGCTTTTTTCTCATCTTGATATGCAGATTCATACCTTCCATCTTTAGTGGGCGGGCACAGTCTCTTCTTGCTATGCACATACCAAAGTGATTAAACCGTGAAGTTCAACTACAGCATCAACCCAAAAAGCAGCTTCAAACTAATGGCAGGTCCCAAGACAACTCTTATGGCAAGAACCTAGAGATCTATACCCGCCTCTATTAGACTGTCTCTATTCACATCATTTATACCCCTTCCCTCCCCAACACCCCATATTGACTTGACAAGCTTCACACACTAACTATTGGATTATACTCCATTTATCAACAGTATTATATTCCTCATCGAGGAATTATAATTCTTCCCTTGGTCTCCCCAACCAACCCCTCTACCTAGAGAGCACATTTCCGATAAAAGTAAAAACTACCTAGGTATATTAACGGTACCAGCATTCAAGATTGACCATTTACAATCGCATTGAAACTTTGTCTACTTTTCATTAGAAGGCTATCCTGCCATTGCGAAGCCCCTGCCTCATTCATCATACCGAATTAATGGTGTTTGCTAGTTCATTCCAATTTCTCTGATCATATCATACCTACCTTTATAGCCATACTTCCCATATATTGCAGACGACTACAATCCCGTGATATCGTGATATTGTGACATTGTGAGGTTGCGATATTACTTCCCATACCTGCCAGCTCAACACTCCGTGACTATGGCTGAAGAAGAGGAGCCAGGACAGCCTGGCCCGGAGCCATCCCGACCTACGGTGCGTGGCTCGTCCACTTGGAGAAATCTCATCCGGCGAAACCTTCAGCAGACCCATGATAAAGTGTTAGACCATGGAAGGCTAGACCCGTATAAAATCTTCAAAGAGGAGGGTATGAGTCTGACTCTAAAGCTATATAAGGAAGCTTGCTAACATTCTGATAACTGAATTCGCAGAAATCAAGGACTTTTACTCCGGCCACTCACCCCATCCTGATCGAATGATAGACAATCAGATCTTTGCTAAATGGGCTATTGAGGAAGCCCTGCGTGAATATTTGCCCGATACCCCTTTCGAAATAACTGGGGGAATTATGCAGGGTAAATCTGTCAAGATGAGTACCAGCAAGCAAAAGGCCCTCGAGAAAATTACCGAGACCATTAAAGCCGAAAGCCAGCGTGAAATAGATGCCGAGGTAGGTGCTTTTGACCTAAGGCTGGCCTCCTAGCTTAGCTCTAACGTATTAATATCCAGGACCCAAACAGCCCCAAAGAGACCGACAGTGAGGTTGTTCAGGAAGTTGGAACGATAGCGCAGTGCATAATTGCAGCATCTCCCAATAGCCTTGGGCCCCCGATCGAAGCCAGCGCCATGTATCTGCGAATGGAGAAATGCGGCGAATACGGCCGGAATAAGTTGGCAATTTGGCGATCACCTCTATTCCCTAAACTAGATGGTGAGCAGGGTCGTAGAGGCTTTCTAGACAATCAAATTACGGCAATCGTCTGGATATTATCGAGATTCTTAGGAGAGCTTCCACGACTTAAGATAAAGCGTAAAGAGCTTTGGGATGAGACCAAGAAAAGATACATCCAAGAACCTGAAACGCGGATCGAGAAGGACAACAGAGAGAAGCTTCGCGGCCCTAAGTATTTCGGTGGGATCCTCGCGGACTCGATGGGTCTTGGAAAGACTTTGACTACTATCGCTACTCTAGATATTCTAGCAAGTCAGAGGCTAAACGTGCCGGTCGAAGACGGCAAACCGCGATACCGTCCTATTCTAATCCTAACACCAAATACCACTGTTGCTACACAGTGGATGGATGAAATCGATATGATTGGAAGTAAGCGTGGCATTAAACAAATAATTATATCTGGACATGGCTTCCAAAAAAGAGACGATCAGGTCAGAGTCTGCAGTCTCACTCGCAAGGAATTTGATAGGAACTGGCCGAATTCGTTGAACTACGTCTGGGATGAAGATAATTTTATGGCAGCCAAGACTGTCATTATCATGTCCATTGATGCTTTCTCCGGGAGAACGTGCTCGGTTGTAAAGGACGAAATAGGTAACGAGACATGGAATTCTACCTACACAGACATGGGCCGACGGTTTTCCGTTGTAGTTGTCGACGAAGCCTACAAGGTCCGGAACACGGCGACAAGGAACTGGAAGTCTGTGGCTCTCCTTAAACGCCAATTTACCCTTTTATTGACAGCTACCCCGTGCCAGAACCATATAGCAGACCTCATGGGTCCTATTCAGATGCTTTGGGATAACCCACAAGAGCACCTACGCGAGAAAAAGATGTTAGATGGTGTCCAAGCAGTATTTACAACTCCTCATGATTTACGACGTCTTGACGACATATCACCTAGAGATGACCGCTACCTTATCGCGGGGAGCCCGGCTTTACTAGCAAAGCTGATCTACAGGTTCAGGGGATCCTCTGCTGTCGACATCCAGGAGACTCGAAAGTTTTTGAAGTACTACGAATCATTAGCGATTTTGCGAAGAGCGCCAAGTTCGCGATTGGACGTCGATTGGGAGAGTACTAACCAAATTTCTTGTGAGTGGCGCCTATATGGCTCTTCTTCCAGCATTATAGGAGCCCTTTCACTTCGCTATGAAGCCATCTAGTTACCCCCAAAAACATCGTTGAAGGCCCATAGATTGCCAATTTACCAAGTAATAATTGCTAACTGCTAATTTTATAGTGGACGGATTACTACCTACCGTTGATAACTACACAGTCAACATCCAACGCGACGAAGCTATAGAGAAGGAATACCAGAAAATACATATAAATTTACTTATCGAGTACCTGAAAACAGTCAGTAGCTGGAGGAAAACTAACAAAGACGCTGAATTGAAGTCGGTACTCTCCTTGCACCGTCTATTCCAGCTCGCAGCCGCTTCTCTTGATGTGTATCAGCTGGATAAGCTCTTTACATTGAACGGATTTGGCACTTACTCCCAGGACGTCCATACCATGCGCAAAGCGAATGTTAACTTCAAGCATCTCGCTCCGTTTCTCCTTGGGACGCACGAATCAAAGCCCAAAGTGGCACTGGATTATATCAAGTTAGCGGTGCGCAAGTCGCCTATCTTGCGATACATCCTCCATTACATCAAGGAGAACCTCTTAGATAGGGGTCCGAACGGCAAGATCAAGAAGCTTTTAATTACCGAGGCAAGTCCTATGTTAGCATACTACTATGAGCTTGTCCTCCAGTTCCTTCTCATCCATTGCCGTACCCTCCATGCTGGTCTATCATCTGAGGAACGCAGAGAGCTCATCGCCGATTTCAATGATGACTCGGATCATTCATGCCAGGTTCTGATACAGATGTACACCGTTGGCTTCGCGGGGTCAAACCTGCATAAGAATTGTTCACAGGTCATAGTCGCATCGCAGGCTTTCAGCCTTTCTGTTCAGTCCCAAGCTGTACACCGGGTTATTCGAGTGAGTACCTAACCTATTGATTACTGAAATTACTTGGATATACTTTAGCCGCTAACGAAGATTAGGTCGGTCAAGAATCCGACGTAAAGGTACACAGATTGAAGGTCAACAATTCCTTCCATTCATTCCGCGAGAGCCGACAGGTCGAGAAGATTCTTCCTGAGCTAGGAACTCGAGCACAGGGCTCAATGAACGACGTCCTAGTACAGGTGCTTAACCTCTTTCAATCCGAGATCGACGAAGTGTGGAAGACACCAGAGGCTCAGAAGCTCATAGCGGACAAGAACTTAATCTCCAATCCTATGGCAAATAACGAAGAGCCGGACTCCAAGCGGATCAAACTGGAGGATGGAAGCGCTGTGCAGACTGGAGCGGCCCAGGAGAATTCTATTGTGCGCATTAAACTGCCGTTTAAGAAAAAGCGCAAGAGAAATGAGGATGATGTCTCGACTACCGATCTATTTGGGGGACGACGGGGGGATTTTCTCGATCTCAAGTCTCGCTCTGACTATTACAAGGAATACAAAGAATTTCCCATGGAGGTGAGGGGCTACTTCTGCCACAAGAAGAACAATCTTCGCAGGATGCTATCTTACGGCAGCGAAGGCAATAATGCGACTAGACGCGTATGGGAGGTTGAGGATCTTAACGACTCTCCTGTACTCGAGAGAGCCATGGAACTTATACTACGCATTCGGCTCGGGGCGAACAACATTGAGATGCTACCTCTGCCGCAAATCGACTTCTCGCTGGCCCCTCCGACGAAGCTAAAGGTGCTCGCGGGCCTACTAAGCGAAACCGAGGTCACAGAGCAGGATATCCAAGCCGCACAAGACGCGGACGCAAAGAAGCCAAAGAAAGACAAGGGCTTGGCCGTTCTAAAAGTAATGAACGACAGGATGCCCATGCGTGAGCTTGAGCAGATGCTTAAGGACAACGCTTTTGGCACTAAACATAGTAAAAAGCCTCGGGATGCTTTTACGGTGCCTGGGATGATTAGTGAGGACTCCGAGGTAGAGGACTCGGAAGAAGATGAGCTTACATTTCTGAACTCCCGGCCAGTCGGCAAGGCCAAGGACTCATCTCATAACTCAAGCGACCTCACAAACAACGAACCCACTAGGACCCAGATCAAGCGGGAGGATTCGGTCGATGGCATGACGACCTTTCCAGACGATGGCGCGTCCAGGCGCAGAATCAAGGAGGAGAGCCCCGATGGAGGCGTGAACGATCTGGCTAGACCGTCCGGCAGCCTCACTACGAATACGCACGAATCGATCGTGATCGAGGTCAGCGACGACGACTAAGTTCGTCCCCGTTTACCGTCGCATTACGGAATATAGGATACGCACGTTTCGTCGTCACTTATCTTACGCCGGGACCATCTTGACAAGGCCCACATGGTGGCTATTCCCCCGGTTGGCTGCTGGATAACTAGTGCATATTATGAACCTTGTGCCGTGCTGCCCCGGGCAAGGGCAACAGGGGAGGCTAGATCTAGTTACGTACTTGACTGCTTGAGCACTGGTATATGCTTTAGCTTGAAGGGATGATGACATAGGGAGTTTATCGTGGATTGAATGCAACTTCTAATATAGTTGAAGTATGTAACTAATCTAGATAAATACCTACGGAGAGTCGAGAGTCTGGGAGAATCAAAGAATCCTTGACTACATCTATCTAACCTAGTTCGTCTTCCGTCTTCAGTAGACTTGACTACCTCTAACCACACATACTCTACTGTAGATATCTAACTATCGAACTATCGAACCTAACTGCCGCGTAGGGTAGTAGTCAAAAAGGCCATCGAACCGATCACTACGTTAGATGCATTACAGGGTTATAGCAAACATATCCGCCTCATGCTTACTCGCCAAGCATACGATAGGGGGGCCGTTAACCAGACTTTTTCAAGCCCGCTCGGACGTCTTTAATTAACCTAAGATACAAGTCTTAAACGCTACCTATGTACCTGTAGGCTGTTAGTATAATATAACCCCACCAATAAGAATCGCACGATAGGTTTCTTATACATAGTAGTAAACTACCTAGGTAACTAATAAAATAAGCAAATCAAGACAAAACCAAGATTTCCTTTTCGTTTTTTTACTTTTTTCGACGATGTTTGCTCCGCTCGACAACATAAGTGCGATGCAGATACCGTATATGAAAAACAATCAAGTTTTTAATTCGAGTAACTACGTACGGTATATCAAGATTGAGACGACAGCTCATTTGCGTAGTGTATAGGTATACAAGGGACAAGATACATATGAGGCCACTAACCTAGGCTTGTCGCAAGGGTTTTTTTTTTTTTTTCCTCCTCCAAAGCTCCCATTGGAGCGGAAGCTTAGCTTGTACATACATATTTGCTCGCTTTATAATTCCAACGTTGCGGTAGATGCGACGTCGTGTTATTCGTACCAAGGTTCGACGTATAAATAGTAGTACAGAAAATGCCGCCCCGAACGTGTGGAGCCGAGATTGCGATATGTATGTATGTATATACATACATAGGGCCGACGAGGGGCTATTGATATCAGTCTGTATTGATATCAGTCTGTATTGATATCAGTCTGTATTGATATCAGTCTGTATTGATATCAGTCTGTATTGATATCAGTCTGTATTGATATGGATTCATGGATTGTAGGTATAATAATTTACATACAAGAAATACATACGTTGGACATGTGGCTCTGAGACAGTGGTTCTGAGACAGACAGACCATCGCATCACATGTTCTGCTCTGCATGTGTGTGATGTCTTGAGGGGACTCGGTTTCAATATATATGAACCATGTGGCTTCTTCCTTAGGTATTACGTACCTAACGTTATGTACTTATGATACATACATACATACCTCATACATACAACACGCTAGAAATAAAACACAACCTTAGTCCACAAGTAGAATAACTGATGTACTGTACAAAGCAAGCAGGCAGTACATACATGTAGTGTATGTAGGTAAGGTAGTTAATAAAAGCCCCCCCTGAACCAAACTCCGAACCCGAGAAACTCAAGGTCCGCGTACCTAAGTTGCACAACTTGTGGTATGGGCTCCGGAGTTGGCGGGGCTCGAACCAGGACTTCGCTGCGAAGAACAACGCTAGTCTTCTTCTAGATAGCTTAAAAAGCTACCCCGCTCTTTTTCAGCCTTAACTTTTCGGTATCCTTCCAGACGCGGTACAGGTATCCACCCTGCATGCAACGCCGATCGGCCGTCTTGGCCGGGGTGTCAAACATTACATTACCTAGTAGGTTAGGGTACTCGGTAATGTTTCGTTTCATTTCGTTGCAGCAAGTCAGCAACAAGCAACTTCCGACTGACATTACCTTGTCATCATCGTCATCGTCATCGTCATCTATCATCTACATCTATCATCTATCGTCTATCGTCTACCACAAGTTGCCAAAACAACATTCTGTATACATGTTAGGTTACTTACTACTTACTAGACTAGGGTCCGCAGCGAAGATGAGGTAGTAATTTAATTACTTACCTACCTCTTACCTAAAGTACCTAGTTAGTTAATCCATTTAGAGCGCAACCGCAGCATACATACATCATACATACATACATACGTACATACAGAAGACCACCTAGAACATGGCTTCGGCGCCGGCATCCTCTCCGTCCCCGTCCGCCATCCCACAGACCCTCTGGGATCTGCAGGTTCCAGTCCTCGTGACCCATACGGGCGCGCCTAATGCGCCCTTTGTCGCATCGGTGCCGCGCTTCAGTTACCTAGCCCTGCTGCTGCCGCGCCTGTCCGCTTACTTCGGCTTGCCGTGCTCCAGTTTCCATCACGAAGACGTACTACTCCGCAATCTTGCCGTCGGCTTGCTCGTCGACCTGTACCAGCCCACCTTGCCGTGGCGTCTCACCGTTGCCGATGGCCTAAGCTGGGATATTGGAGATACTTTTCTAAATAGCGCCAAAGAGGCAAGTTCTTGTTTTCCGCATTCGCCTTCGTACGCCTTCGTACCCCTCCGCCCTTCCCCATGTCTGACTTCTTCTGCGGAGACGGGCACTCTGTTATAAGCGCTAGAAGATGCAAAGCAATAGATAGATAGATAGAACTAGACAAGGATACCTAAAGCTAACTAGAACCAGGCTGATTTCATACGCAACGGCAATGCGCACCAAATCATGTCCTTATCCAAGGACCACACCACCGCCCTATGGAACGCGGTGCAAGATAGTAAGGCTGTAACAACGCCCTACAAGAGCGGAGCTGACTTATACGGCACCAGATGACTACGCGTCCTTCGCCAAAGTCAACGCACGCCTCCTCAACACCTCGCGCGGTCTGCGTAACGTGCCTATGCGCGTGTACATCCCACAGTCCACCGACGACCCGGCCGCCGACAGCCAAGCCGCGTCGTTTAAAGTCGTGCAGTCGCTCGTACAGTCGCTCGTACAGCCGCGCGTCAGCGAGCGTATGTTCCTCTTTACCCCTATTAAACCTCCCTTACTCGTAACCAATCCTCCTAATATACATAACCCGCACCAGGCCATCCCCGGACCCTCGGCGCCGCTCTTCGGAGCCTACTCCCCAGCCTGTTCCCCAGCAGCCGGGACCCCGTGCTCGCGGACGCGGTCTTACACGGCGCCCACGTGCCCTTCGGCGCTCCGCTCGAGGAGCTCATGCGCGAGGCGGCGTATCCGGATGGGTGGTTGTGCCTTGTCGTTAAGCCGTTGGACGTGTAGTAACGTTTTCTAACAAACTGACTAACTGAGTGATCGCCTAGAGGACCCGACGTAGCGTGCGTATGTGTACATGCTTTTTTCGGTTATAGGGAGGTTTAGACGGTTTGCTATGTAAGGGGTAGGGCGTAACGGGTTGGAGGCACATCGCTACGATACCTTAGGTATTTAGAACACCGGGACGAATTACGTCGTACGAGCGGCACGGCTACGTTCCTGAGCAAGAATATATAGCATGGCGTTATGCTGATCGGTGTATTCCTACTTGGAATTTACTCTTTTGCCGTATACTTATTAAGGATATCTATCCTCATGGCTTGTAACTCATAACTACACTATAATGACATACATGGTGGCGTATATCAACCAAAGCCACCTTTGACCCTGTCACCACACACCTACCCCTATCCAGCTAGTCCATCAAACAACCAGCCAGGTATTTACCTATCCTACCCTACCCTATCTTAGGTAGGTAATCCAACAAACGGCCGCGTTTCTCGCCACCGTTATATTATCGCCATGTCCCACGTACCACGAAACCAGCCACACCAGCACATCCATGCATCCGGCGCAAGGAGGACACACAAGAAGATAGGTAGGTACCTAACCTATGCAAACAGCAGTAAGTACTTATATCCTCTCGTACGTAGGTACTCACGCGCATAAGTTCTGCTCCCTCTTCCGGACGATAGCCGTAGCGGTTTGCTTTTGCGTTGATTTGCTTTGCTTTGCTTTGCTTTGCGTCGATTTGCTTTGCTTTGCTTTGCTTTGCTTTGCTTTGCTACTCGCGACGGTTAGTAAGTAGTTGGGGCGTACAAGACGTTCTCGACATACATACATACATACCTCGTATACATATATAGGTACATACCTCCTATACATAATACAGTGTAGTATACATCTCAAAGGATGCATGGTGTATACCTTATACATACTTGCATACCTATCCTAGGTATATGTATATACGTACGAGCACACATTGCAAACGACCAACGACAAACCCTGCGTTACCCTCCCCCCTCCCCCCTCCCCCCTCCCCCAAGCCGCGTCGGAATATCCCGTCTAGCCCGTCCCACCCCCCTCCGTCTCCACGTCCTCCGTTTCGCAGACGCGAGAACCGATCCCGCACCTACCTACCTACCTACCTACCTACTTACCAGATAACCTACCATTGGAACCTACCTAACCTACTACTAGGCACGTACGTAACCAACGATGCATATGCCAGGAATCCCCAAATGCACCTCATTCCATCATCCCATATATCTTGCTTGACCGCGCGGATCGCGAAGTCAGGAGTGTGGTTTGTCTGTCTGTCTGTCTGTCTGTCTGTCTGTCTGTCGGTACGACCCGGTGCGATGCTATGCTATGCTTTTTGCGGCGCATTACCCCGGGCGCACATTAAATAGGTATTTATATATATATATATATATATTTATAGCAAGTAACAGCACCTGGAGTTGGCTCCAGACGCTTGGGTATAGTTACACCAGAGTCCGGTGACAGACGAAGTCACAAATCATCTTCGATCCGACAAATCTTCAATATGCGCGCAATTCTTTTTTTTCCCTTTTGGCGGCGCCAATGCTATAACCTATCTCGCTGCTTAATAAGTACTTAGATAGGTTTTGACGTATGCCGAGGGCCAGCTCCGACGCCCCTTATTCCCCTAGCCGCCTATTCCCTCTCGCCCAACAACTTGCTATTACGCACAAAAGGAACGTGTAACCAAAACTCGGACGCAAATGCAACGGCCTGGAAAAAACGGCAAACCCAAAATAGTATATGTCGCACCTGTATATATATACACATTCGAACACATGATGCCTTTGTATTGTACTGGTGTGCCCCGTCAAACCCGAGCAATCCATCCATGTTAACTTGTTGAATCCTGAATAACAAAACCAATGTGGTATTTCCTCCGCTCCCTCCGGGAGAAGTAGGCCAATGCGGAAAAGCGAACCCGTTTATCTTGCTGTCCGTATCAACGAAAGAGACGAAGAGTTCCTGACCGCTCAGGGTGCCGACTAGTGATAAATTCGCTCGACAAATGACGGGAAAGGGGTAACAATACATATGCAACCAGTCCGAAAGGGAAGGATAGCCCAAGTGCCATGGACCGAACGGCCTTTTACCGCGGAGTGCCTCTTCTCCCGGTAGGTACTAAGGGCGGGTGTCGCATGTAAACGCCGCACTATGCTATATTCTCAAACCTCCTCGGGCTGTTTCTATCAGTAAGATGTACAGGATAACGTCGAGGAGACAACCAAAAATTATGTGGTAAGCCAAGGATTCAAATTCAAAAAGTATATACTTGTCGGTGTTGATATATAAATGTATGTGCAAAGCACGACCAGATGCGCTCTCGCAAGGGGTATCCTCAGCTTTCGAGTCCGTAAATTTTTTTTT
The DNA here is from genome assembly GCF_022478755.1 of Daldinia loculata. NCBI lineage: Eukaryota > Fungi > Ascomycota > Sordariomycetes > Xylariales > Hypoxylaceae > Daldinia > Daldinia loculata. The sequence goes on from NW_026054915.1 coordinate 54,291, forward strand.
CACAAGGGATCTTCCAATGCTGCCTCGATAAAAACGCCGGTATTGTATGCTCCAGTGGGATGGTGCCACGAATGATGACGAAATGGAAATGAAAATTTGCCGGAGACCATACACACAATTGTGTTTCTGTAGTGGTAGTGCGTAAAAATTGGTACCGTAGAGCCAAACATGGTGTCACGTAGGACAACCCAAAACGCCGTTGCCAGGTGCAAAACCGCCAAAACTAAATTATCCTCTTCATATCTGCCATATAGGCACCCCATGCAAATCATGTAAGTGATAACTCGTGCTCCAAAACTAGTATCGAAAATGTAGCCGTCGGAACCCGAATAGAAGTAGGTCCCATGACCTGTTGAGACGACTTCTCGGAGACGGAAGAGCCCATAACACCATAACATCACTGGTCGATGTCGTTTACGCATTCCATTTTTGTACAGTCCACCAAATCAAGTTACCAAGTTACTCAAGGGATCGAATGCGGCGGTGGCGGTAAATGTGGAGGCCGTCCCAGTGCGGATGATGGAGGAACATGATAGTTGTCGCTAGGATTATGCATAGGAGGAAGAGGGCCGCTGCTTGAAAAGCTCGAAAAGCTCGAACTTGTAACCTCGTACTCATCCCGAATGAATCCCAGGTCTTTAGCCAGGCCGATCAATATGTTCATATCAGCCCTTAGCGCGCTCGTGGGTTGGGCAATCGATTGGAAGAAGGAGATCGTCCGAGAGAAGAGGTTGCTTAGTGTCTCCGCATCGATGAACTTGTGTAGATATCTATCTCTGTAACATGCTGCCAGGGTTAGAAGATTTCCCCATTGACTGGGAATATGTTAGCGACCAGTAATATTTCCTGTGTTAACTAATTGAACTTACGCATGAGCTGTTCCGAATACGTTGGTGATAATGATGCGCTGACTACTAGGTATTCCATGGAATGCTCGAGTGCTCTCGACGAGGGCATAGATTGCTAAGCTGGCATATTTGACGATCCTACCGTCTACACCCTGGGGGACTTCTGCATATTCGGGAGTCTGCTGAGCATCTGGAGACCCCGCTTGGTTATGATACGGCCAAGGTTCTCGTTCAAGAATGGCCCTCAGAAAAGGTCGGTAGAGAATAACTTGCGAACCCCAATACTTTGCACGAAGACGGGCTCCCAGTATGTCGTTCGCCGGAGGGTCATTATCATTCCATCGGTAGCTGCTTGGCACCCAACGGTTTCTCGAGTTCCTAAGCATCTCCTCGATCCGCTTAATACCTTCTTCGATCGCGGGGTCGTCTAACGTAATCCCGTTCTTGTGCTTATTCTGCTTGTCCGAATCGTAGAGCAGGGTATGCACTTGGTTAAGTTGTTTCCGAAGATACAACTGTGCAATATAACCCGTTACTATGTGCTCTGAGAAACCTTGATTGACAGCATACTCCGAGTTTGGATATGGCATCCTATCTTCATATTGCAAGATACCTGACTGAGGAAGAGGTAGCTCGGCGAGGATGTCACTATCATCCCGAGTGTTAGCGTATAATAAGATAGAAGCAATATTGGACAATATTACCTTTCTAATTGCAGGCATGTCCAGAAGGCAAATGCCAGCTGATTGTCTCTGCGTGACTGTCCAATGCTTCTACCTTGGTCATTCCATTTCGATAAGCGGTCGAGGCTCCTAATCCGTTCTTGTTAGTTACCCCAGACATTCATAAAGTTATCTCCCCAGCCATAGTCTCTTCCACTTACGGTCTTAGTATGACTTGCAGATTTCGACTTGCAAGGGAAATGTATGACCAGCTCTCAAGTACACGACCAAGCTGGCCGTAATAAAGCCCTGCCAAAATATGCACATAGACGTGTTTTAAATTGAATCCTCCCATGTGGCTACCCATGATATCCATCGCAAGAGCAAAATACTCAAGGCCGGGTATTATGTCTAGATTCCGCCTGTGTGAATGTGGTCCCTTCGAAGCCGACGTATTTCCTTGTAGAGAGGGCCTTCGGCTCATGGGAACCCTCTCACCCTCCTTAGGAGATGCCATATTAGATTGGGACTGAGATAAAAATCCAGGGGGCGATCCTTGTAAAGGTGATGCTAGAACGCCGTTGCGAACGGAAGGTGAATGGTGCATCGGCGAGTCCGACTCGTGAACCGGATCTGGTATCCTGTCCTTGTGCAAGCAAATTTTGCCTAAAGCGAAAACCATTAGGACAAGAGCACTATGGACACTTCGGAAAGGTCGGCCAGGCTTCACGAACGACGTCGACGGGGTTTGCTCGTCCGCGGCAGGTGATCGCTTCCTCTTCGTCCCCGCTTCAGAAAAAGACGGAGGTATTGCGCTCGGCTGGTTGACGAATCTCGCACTCGCACCGAGTTTGCTGTTCTGGTAACTTTGCGACTTTGGTAAAGACTCAAGAAATATTTTAACCATTGCGGTAAGCTCCCTCGGAATGATTATGGGATGCATATTAAGGATATTGTCCTTGAAACTGTTTACGTATCTCCATATCTTAGTCGAATCCCACTCTGGATTTCCGTCAACATTAACAACACCTCCCCTAGACTCGACACCGGGAGGAGGGGTTAGACTGCCTACTTGGCCCCATGCTTCTCCCATTGGCGAAGGGGATGCAACATCGGAACAGTCGTCTAACACGTCAGTCATTGTATGGTCCGGTGGCGTTTCTTTGTCGGAAGCCCGAATGTCTTGATCAAACCCCTCGCCTCTCCCAAAAACGCGAAGTATACCACGCTGCTGTTCCTGGCGGATTGGGTATTCGTCCGGATGAGATATCTTCTCAGCCTCCATCAGATGATGAACCATTCTCTTGATTGATGGCCACTTTAAAAGTAAACCAGCTAACGTGGTGTGATTTGGGGGCATAGCAGGTTTTCCAGGCGTTACGACCGGCCCCGGATTAGCTTCCATGTCGTCGTCTTCTGTCGCTTGCAGCGTAAGTTGCGCCTCTTCCATAGTCAGACTGGGTTCTACAACAGTTCCTCCTGGTGATGACAACGTTTCCTCGGGCTGTGCTTTACTAGGCGTAGGGGAGGGAGAATTATGAAACTCTGCGCGCTCTTCTTCCTCGATCGACTCGACTTTCATATCAGTCCCGGGATTAAGCTGCCTGATTTTCGTTTCTAAAGTAGCCACTCGTTGATTTTGACTCAGGTTGGCTTGTGTCAATCCAGCAAGTTGACTGTTAATATTCGTAAGTTTGTTATTTATTTCCTCTCTCATCGAGGCCAACATCTCTATTAAGTCCGCGGTAACCTTATCCGGCCTACACAATAGTAAGTACCTTGTCCGCTGTCTACTATATATGCTTAACTCACTGTTTTGCAGGGGGGTCTCGATATTTACAGTCGATATTTTTCTCCCGGCAATTTTTACAAGGTTTAGTCTCGTCGCATTTAGCTTTGAGCTGCCTACAACTATCGCAAGCCTAACACGCATCCTACGTTAGTTGATATGCAGCAACTCGCTTAGGGAATACTACCTGTGAGGCACGCTGAGCTTTCCGCTTAGCGCTAGTCGCAATTTCTAAAGGGTACATAGAAGCTGGTGGGCCGAAGACATGAGGATTATCGTATTGAGGGTGCTGGGCGACTGGCGTCGGTGGAGGAGGGTGGTAGTTCTGCGGTGGTGGCCTATACATGGCTGGTGAATGTGGCATCGAGGGACCACTATCGTAGCTCAGATGCCGTCGCGGGTCGTCTTGAGGATTCGGATGCGAAGGACCATGAGGGCCAGATGGGAGATTATCTGTAACGTTGCCGGTCGAGTTCGGTCGGCGCAGCTGGGGGAGAGAATTATCCTCGCCAGGATCTCGCTTTACGACCGGTTCCCGCGGTCCATAGGGCGGAAAAGACGGATGCGCTGACGAGGGAGGCGGAGGAGGCTGTCTGTGAGGATCATGCATTGGCGGATATGGCTCATGTTCATGGTGGCGACGGTCGTCAAGGTGGTGATGAGCCGGTGGTAAAGAAGGCTCTGGAGGTCGCGAGAAGGGAGGCGGGTGTTGATATGGCGGCGGCGCAGGATGGTGAGGGCCTGGTGCTGACGGGTGGTGTACGGCGGTAGGATGAGGGAGTGATACGGCCTGATGCGAAGACCACGACGGTCCGGTCTGTAAGAGCCGGGGACGTTTGGTCTCAGGCGGCCCAGGTTCCATGCTTGGGGTGTTATATGGGTAGAGTCATAGGCGGCGGGTAGACGCAAGCACAGGTCAGGCAAAAAAAAGGAACAACGGGGAATGTGGTCATGAGAAAGGCGATCAGGAAGGAGACCAAAAGCCCCGAGGGCAGAATGGAGCAATCGGCTTGTCGAGCGCCAAGCCCCAAGCTCAGACTGCGCGCTGGTCAGTTGGGGTGTGGAGGAGGGAACTCTGATGATATCGCAGCTCTTATTGGTGTAGGTATGATGACATTGAAGGGTCGGTGTAATCGAGTAGGGGACAGGCTGCGAGCTCGTCAGTTCTCGAACAAGGCGCGTGGAGGCGGACCCGGGTCCCTGGGTGAAGCTTTACGGTCCGGAGGAGCCCAAATCCAAAGATCAGCAGTTGGGCAGAGACGGAGCTACTACTACTACTACTGTACATACAGGTTCCCGTCGAGGGGATTTCCAAGGGTTTCTCGAGGGGCTTCAGGCAAAAAAAGGAACGACGTCGTCAAAAAAAAAAACCTTAGGAGACGACGAGGTTTTGGTGGATGGTCAAACAAGGAAAACCGCGAGAGACAGCGTGAAGTAGCCAAAGTGGGTAAAGAGGGTCATCAGCAACCCTGATCAGCAACAGCTCAGGTTATTTCGGCGTCCAAGAGGCGTTTTCCATGGGCAGCAAGAAAGCCCTGCAAAGCTGGGGTGAGTATGTACACGCAGCATTAATACTGTACGTAGCATGTACTGTGGTATTTGTACCGCGTAAGGTAGTTGAACCCTTGCCTGCATATAGTAATAAGTGCGCGTATCAACTAGGGTAAGCTAAGGGCCCAGTCGGTAGAGCAGGGGTCTTGTGGATAATGGGGGACGGACGAGCAGGCGATCGATAAGTACAGTACTATGTTTATTGCACCTTTATTACACCTCTTGGCAGAGTGGATGGCCGAATGTAGTAGACCGTCAGGTAGTCTATGTACGCGGTATGTACATAGCTAAGGTACAGCTAGCAATGTAGGTAGCAACGTAGGTAGCAGCGTAGGTAGCAATGTAGGTAGCAATGTAGGTAGCAGTGTAGGTAGCAATGATTAGGTACGGTAACGGAGTATGCTGACACGTCCACCGCGCAGGCTGGTGATTGTTGCTGTAGTTTTCGTTTCTATCGAGTGCTGGGTACGGCGAAGAAGCGTCCGTGTTACTCGGAACCGAGGATATAACACATAAGACCCATACATATATAATGTTAGGTACTATGTATGTATGTAAGTACGTACGTAGTGTATGTATGTATGCTGCTGGAGAACGATAGCAGACTATTATGTACGTGTGTATTGCGCATACATACCCAAGGTAGGTAGGAAGCTACCTGTTAGTCAGTCCTTCAGTTAGTTAAGTAGTAAGAATATTAATAGCAGAGCGGTGAGGGAGACGACCGACAGAATTATGTATGTAATAGCGAACTTGTTGCGATGGCCTCTTTTTTGGGGGCCCGCCAAGCAGGCCCTTTTTCTGTGGACCTCTTCCCAAACCAGGTTCTAATTGACGAATGACGGTTAATTCTCATGTAGTTACGCTTTTCAGCAAACCCAACTAAATATGAGCTAATGTTGGTAGCGTCGTGGGTTCGGAATTTAGCAACTCTGCTACTTCATAAGTGTAATAGTATAGTGTAAAGCTATACGAAATATAGAGCTAAGAGTAGGACGAGCTACAAATTTGAACTCGTGCTACAAAACAGACATGGTACCTATATTATGAATATTATAACAGCGCACAAGACAGTGGTCCAATCACAGTGACAAGCCAACGTGTGTCTTATCTGGATGAAGGAGGGGAGCTCTAATCGGTATCTGTATCTGCGGCGTGAGGGATGAGAGAGATATGCGAAAATGATCGGAAGCCGACCTAGAGCAGGTAGATGGCACGTTAGGTAGATTGTAGATTGTAGATTGTAGATGGTCCCGTTTGTGTTACTACAGGCTTAACATACAGGTCTACAAGTGCTACTACTCTAACTACAGTGTGTTACCATAGTACGTAGTGCCTTACATTTACGTACATACCTCGTACCTTAGGTACTTTAAGTATAGACGATACCTACATACAGTTTGAAGGTAACGAGGAAAGTACTCGCATAATACAATATTTTTTTTTTGGCAAGTGGCGCTTCTTGCTTGGCGTCATGTCTCTGCTCGGCCTGTCTCGCCTTACTTCGTAGCGTGGTCCAAATAAGTTAGAGCCAGTGGAGCACGCTCTAATATAGCCCGACCGACAACGGTCTCGTTACCTTCCAGAGGTACCCGTCCCTCCAGCCATGGTTAGTCGAGGTACATAGCAAAGCACATGCCGGAGAGAACGTGGCTGCCGGCTACATACCTATTTATATGTACCTATATATAAACAGTATTTATAAAGGAACTGCACGGTGTACAACAATAGTACTTACATAGTTGAAATATTTAATTCATTAATTTTTATACGTATATGTGCATTGTTTAGAATAGATATTTGTATCTAATATCATGCTATTTAAGGATCAAAACTCTCAGACCTTTAACGGGAAAAGCCACATAAGTTCTGTTTTATTCACATATGCTTTTTGACCCTGATCAGGTGTGAGTACAGCAGGGGTATCCCCTACAACTTCACACGCGTCTAAGCACGTCTCTGCGTCTGCGTCTGCGTCTCTGCGAAGGCGGGGCAATCTTAGCAGGTGAACAACTCCTCTCGCCGCCATGTTTGACGACAAGACGGATAGGGTCCCCTCCAATTCTCTACGTTAGTAAAACACATCCCTAGACAGATACATATATGGAAATCGAGGCTTCATCACTTAAACGAAGAGAATGGCTACGAATAATCAATGAGGTTATTCTAGAATCTATTCGACCGTTAGTGGGACGAGATTGACTCGGTATGTTAACCGCGACGCTTGACACATTGATTTTGACTTGGCCAAATCCTACCACATCTCGGCCAGACTTTTCCCTTCTCAAGTCTGATTATTACATTACATTGGCTCAATGGCCCTGGAAGCGGCTGATCGGTACATGCAAGTACAGACCTGCATGTCCCTGAGTTTGGTACGTACGGTACCTAGTGCTTGGGTTGCGGGTATGCAATGTGTGAGCGGCAATTCTTTCTATATCTGCTCTATGGAGACGTTATATGTCATCTTCACCTTGTTCGAGTCGCATCAGTTGTTTGCTATTAGCTCTCGGGGATCGACTGCGCTAACAAGGGGCTTAGCCAACTACGTGCGTACAGCTTCCAACTCTTGTTGGTTACGGTATGTATAAGAGGGTCGATATATGACCACTATTGAATAATCAGAGACATAATTACGGTCTGTCACGAGGTTTTAATTTCACTAGTTAAGCAACGTGGAACTATTCTTTAATATATGTATTAAGGTAATGATCTCTGTTTAACATATGTAGGTAAGTATGTGGATAACTGCAATCAAGATTAAACATACTATATAAAGATGCCTATTTTTGAACCGTTAGATATAACGGCTGTAATTATTGCCCTCATTCTTTTCAGATAATGTCAGTTGAAACCACTTAGTCCATTGGTATGAGCGTTGACCGCTAGAACTCTAAAGCACATCGTGCTTTTTTATTAGCGCTTCCATTTCTTAAGCCTAACTACCTAACTACCTAACTACTTACTAAGCCTTATGCCGACTTACTTTGAAAAACAAACTGGCGGTCTGCTAGTGATAGAATTGCGAAATATGAGTTAACCGTGACGTCTTTATAAGATCGAGGGCAATTGCCGAGTTAATAAGAGGAGTAGGGACGGGATCTCTAAATAGTTGCAAGCTTCCAAGCGTAATGAGGATGGGGGCTTAATTAGATGATAGGTAGGCATGTCTAGCAGTTAGAATCAAGGTCGTCGATGGGACAAGCACCCCTCCTCCCACTTCGACCAATCCCGAGAAATAATGATTCTGATACTACGCCGCAGTCGTACGCATTGAACTTCCCGCCTCCGTGTGTACATACCGGACCCCAATCCAACCCATTAAAAAACCGGATCATTACAGCAACCTGGCTTGGCTGCTGGTGAGGAGGCATACGTAGATCGCTGTCAAGGAGCACGGTCCTCATGCGGGTAGAGTCGATGTGACATGCATGCATTCATGGTCATGCCGTAAGTACATTACATATTGGAATGACCCCAATATGCCGTGATGGTTGCCATGAGAATGGATATAAGCTTTTAGGATATGGCCATATTCCGACCACCTTACGAGCATATGTATAAAAATTAGTCTTGGTGCCATTAGTGTATACTTCAGCTATACTCTATTATTATTCGAGGGATTGACTGGCAAGGGTGTTAATGGCTTTACGCGGCCTTCTTTATTTGGGCACTATCCATTGAAAGCAGCCCTTAAGCTACTCGTATACATGAGCATCGAACCACTTAGCATTAATGATCTCTATGGCTTCCTTTTCCAGACACCCCGCTAAATTTTATTCACGCAATGTGGTAAGTCCGCTGTAGGCCAAATGTGTAACAATATGATATTTAAGGCTGATACTACAGCATAAGATCTGGATACTATGTTATTCATGGCAGGATATTAAGGTATTTAAAGCAGTTAACGAAACTTATTATATATAGGTACCCATACGAGGTATTCAGTAGTACTTAGGTATGTAGTTGACTAAATTTAGGCGACGATCTAACATGTCAAATCACGATATATCGAAGGATGTATAAAAAGATGCGCATATACATATACTACTCCCGGGTCTTGTGTCTTAGCCGCGTTACATACTTTTAACTTTAGATATGAGATGTCCACCCAAATCCTTGGGTAAAGTAACCTTAAAGAGACAATATACCGAGCCAAAAGATGCCGATCGGGGGTTTCGGCCCATGGACCCGCAAAAAGGGACACGATTGGTAAATCTCGAACAGTCGTTCCGATTTCTTATTGCGCGTGGTGTTCTTCAGTTATAAAGTACTCTTTACACGTAGTTATTATTGGAATGGGACATAATAGTAGATCGACAGCTTATGCTCGATATATGAAGATGACGATATGAGTTATTAGTCGCATTAGTAGTGTCGATATCTAACAGAGATAAGTTTAAGTCCGGCATATGCCGAGAGAGCCCGTATCTGTGGCTGATACATTGGCCATTCTTTATTAACTAAGTCATTTAATCGTGGCTCGGATGTCTTTCATGACTCGAAACACTCGTTATGTGACATCGGTCATGTTCAGCCTTGTGCCGCTAAATAATACTTCCGAGATGTTTGGTGTCACTGAGCCGAACTACCACACGATAAATTTCAACGCCAACACTTAGTGCACCTTTGTAACTAACTTAAGTAGTTAGCTCCGTACTGGTCCGCGAACTCCGTCGGTGAGACTAGAGGCGAATGTTGGGCAGCTATTCGTCATCCTTAGCTGTTTCGAAGCTCACCAGCTCCTTTGCTGCGGTCTTTAAGAATCAAGGCATCAGTAGTACATCAGGGACCCAAAGCATGGATATCGAGAGATATCAACAGATGTTAAGTAGCTCACAGATAACGTAGAGTGGTAATATTCACTTAGTTATAGGCAAGGAAGATGTTTGGCATACTTCTATCCGTGCTCTAGGTTGTACATACAGTACCCGTTATGCCCCGCAGTTTATGGTCGTCCCTTATTTGTCTAAATATTTATATCCTTGCTAGCTACTAACAACGAGGTCATTACCTTGAATGTGACTAGAATTGGCGACTTGCAGAGGCCTAATGTCCTGTCACACAGACATGACAGTTGCACTCAAAAAGGGAGCTCTGAATGGTAACTCATTAGCCGATGAATAGTGGTATATCATGTAACTTACGTAGAGGTATATATGACATTGTAAGGCGTAGGTAGATCATGCAAACTGCTATAAGACTTGTCGATGAAGCCTAAGCTAAAGTTGCGGGTCCGGTTAATATATTCTAAAGCTACCTACATACGGAATACATGCATGGAATCAACGCAATGTCAAAATTGCGTCGTAGGCGATTTTCGTCTGCTTCGGACGTAAGTTGCAAAGCTGAAGACCCTGAAATGTTAAAAAGAACCGAACATCATGAGAATCCTCTTCGGTTAAGTTGAGCTCCCACCGACGCGCTACTTTAGACGAGTTTCTACCGGGGCCAAGCTAACCTTGCGGCGGTCAATACGTACGCTTATGCCGATCCTTCTAAATAATACGCGCTCCATGTAATCTGTATATACTTAAGTCACGATAAACACTTGCTCTGATATTTGGGATTCTATCGCCAATTCGGCCGAGCATAACGCATATCTCTTCATAGATCAGATGATAAGAAGGGGGATTGCTTTTTAATATACAATCTACCTAATACACCATCCCTTAAGTTATAAAGTAAAGGGATAAAACCCTTTAAAGAGACTTATGCTAAGCCGCTTTGTGTATTGCCTAGTACGGCAATAAATCCGTAATAAGCGAATGAACGGGCATTCAACATCTAGCATCTAGTTCTTTATTTGTGGCGCCCAATAAAGTTCTCGATCGAGTCCCGGAGTCATGGCCATGGGAAGATCAATCTGAAGCGATGATCTCCTTTCGGTGATGTATTATTTCCCGGCCAAAATTCTTATTCGGATTTCCACCTTAAGTGCCGTGTTCTACTTCGTACTGCCTTCCATAACCCAACTGCCCAACCAACCATACCCAACTACCCTGTCAAGATTGAAAATACGATCAAACTCTGTTGAAGATCTTACGTGGCTCAGACTTTCGTCATAGGCATTTCCGAGGCCCCTTCCCCAGTCTAGTAGCGGGGCTTTTCAACGAACCTCGAATATCAACAACCTTGCAGCTCATCGAGCTCTTGACAAATTCCTGACAAATACCCATTTTGCTGTGCTACCACCATTTCTCACCACATACCTGCGTTAAGTCCGTTAGGTACCTATTAATTATGCCGAATTCCCCGAGAAGATCACAGCTCAAGGAGCATAAGCCACATATCATCATCGCGAAAACATTCGCTTCGTAGAGAACTCATGACAGCGAAGCTCATAATGCACTCGGTTTTGACAGCCACATGACTAGCAAGTTTGCTTGCATCGTTTGCACTTGAGTTCATCATCTTAAAATGCGGACTTGCGGACATGGATTTTCAAAAGAACACACCTACATGCCGCTTTTTAGAGGGTCGTGTATGTAGACTAGTGTAAGGGGCAGTGGAGTGTACCCTTTCAAAAAATAGTACGTAAGAGTTACGATGAGCGAATCGAAACAGCAACACCGGTACACTCATTCTTCCGCTAGGCTTGCATTGCTTGATCTACCTTAACTTCAAAGAAATTAGTGGTTCTAGCGGCATTCTACTGGCTTCGAGGCCTCTTGTATGTATATATCAAACTCGACTAACGTTGCGGGGGCTAGGTAGATCATGTTAAATCCCCACAGGGATATCAACGAGGTCAACTATGTCCCCCTTTTATATAGCCATTTGCGAGCTTGTTGGTGTTACCCTTCATGCAAGCTTTAAACTTAAGATACTAAACGACAACAAGCTGCAAGGCTATCAATTTACTAAGCTACTCCAGGTCTAAGAGGCGAGGCTGGCGTCTTGAGTTGATATTCTAACTTATGTCCATGGGTTTTAAATTGTTGCTAATATTACCTATGTAATATAACAAACATTTACACCACGTTTTTATTGTAGATTACCAATGCGCCAAGTAAGTGCTTACCTCTACACTAAGTTCCATACAGCCGGATACTTCTTACAAGGAATGCTAAAATTATGGACTAACAACTTCTCTGCCGATGCTCGATCATACATAGTAAAATTACATAAATTGGCATGTGTACGATGTCTTGCAAACGTCATCACGGCGAAATGGAAGAGAAAATCATCCTTGGTGATAATTTGCGTCATTACTTAGGTATGTATGAGAAGCAAACCCATGGAAATGGAACTGTTATGTTCGTATGGATATCATATATGCAACGCTTTGATTACTCTGCGGCACATGATTTTCCGTATATCACATGTATGATCTAGACCTTTTCTACCCTTGTCAAAATCCACAGAGCCCCCCTCTCCCCCGAAAGTTAACGATAAAACAACAAAGAAAAGCTATGAGCAATAATTCCTTGTGTACAATACATGATGGTTTCAAGAAATAAAGTAAGCATAGGTATATCTTGTAAGAATCGTACGGTAGTAAGATGTAAGCCTTACTAGTGTAAAGTATTAAACGTTTTCCTATTGTAGCAACACTTGCCGAGATAACAGCCGAAAGGATCATGACGACTAGTAACGAACAGGGTCTACATGAACCACGTTCCAGGATTCAGCTAAACATCGAATTTATACGATACAATAACATACCTACCTACCCAAGTAGAAATACTATGTACCCTAGAAAATAAAATCCGCAACAAATCACGTGGTTCCTGACGTTACCAGTTAATTCTGAAGAGTGCTACACCAAGGTCCTTGCGCTTCAGGGGTCCTCCCCGCCTCTCGATGGGTTCGTTACCCAAAACCGGCTCTGGGTCTTCGTTGATTGGCCACTGAACCGGCGCAAAGTCCGCCACCAGGGGATTCAAGGGGCTCAAAGGGTATGTTTTGTACAACCCCTCTAGACCTTCTAGATCTTCTCCACCGGTAAGGCATGAATTTGTTCGATCAAGCCTTTTGCGATCGTTGATAGATGCCCAATGAGCCCACAAGCTTTGCCAACCCGCTACTATTCCTGCTTTTAGAATGATCTACCGGACAATTTGACGTACCCTTCTTTGTTTTTCCCTTAATCAAATTGTTATGCAAGGGGGGGTACGAAATAATGACTTATCGCAAAAAGAAGTAGGTAAGCTGACATAGGATACAATATACACACCATTCCTCCTAACCATGCCCAACCATCGTAAGGACCAGCCTCGTAGGAGAACAATTGGATCGATCTGTCCAAGATAGGCATACATGCGCGTCTTTCTACCACACTGGGCTTGGAGAACAATTGGTTGCCCCTCTACGAGGCGCGGCAAATGCGTCGATCCGCTTAGCCTCGTTATGAGTTTTCGTCCTGCCAAGAGCCTTCTTGAAGTATCTGGCCTAATTAATGTTCCCAAAGGAGCATCAATCCTAAGCCTCAGTTGGTTGTTTGCACGCAAGCAACATATGAGAACTGACGCCCCCCACGATTCTACCGGATATGGCATTCCTCTCGTCCTGTCATTTGCGTGCCTTGACAGTTCTCTCGGAGTTCCGAGTTTGGACATTTAGATACTCTATGTAGTTTTGTTACATGATGGCTAACAGAATTGCAGTTGCGGAGTTCACAATCTATCAAAGTTACGGCCTATTAGATACCTATCTATAGAGATAACTATAACGTGTGAACCGTAGGAATAAGACAACAGTTTACTTGCTTATACCGGCATCCTGCGTCGAGTCCTGTCAAACCAATGCAGTGCAATGTAGCCGTTGGCTTACTTTGATTCCGATATACATACCTGTATTCCTATCATCTGGTATGTCCTATCACCAGTCGGCAATAATGTTGATTGCTATTTATCTTTGCCGGTCTCATATGCGATATACAAAGTTAGGTAATTAAAGGACTTTCACTAATTAGCGACTTGTTTCTACACGTCGATTACTCATGTTGGTGATTAGCAGTGCAACTAATACGTGTTATATAGGAGGATTTCTATTTCGATGGTACCCAACACTTGTGTTGGCGGATCTAAATCCCACTTTACCCCACGATACGCACCCATCTGAGAGTGTCAGTGTTCCCATCTGAGAGTGTTATATGCTTATCTCACCCGTCGTTTATCCATAGGAGACGTGTTGCGGTTCCCCACCGGGTCATCTTTGTCGCCCGTTTAATCCATTTTGATTACCAAGCTATCTCAAAGTTTGGAATGGGTTCTTACAAGGCTTACACCTCCTTCGCCTTTAATTGCCCTTATTCGGCCTTATTCGAATACAGCGTATCTACTCCATACGGGAACCTGCTTGATGGCTGACCTCCTTTTTTCACGCCGTCGATCTCGAGCAGCCGCCACGGGATAGTATCTGGTCTTTCGTGCGCATATTTATAAGGTGCACATTGGGGCTGAGGGTCATATGTGTCCGATCATGAAACGCCTCCACGGGTTAGATCTACCGTCTGATAAATGATCTTGCAGATGTTGGCACCTCTTTGCGCCCGTCCCATTGTTATTACCTATTGAATGCTACCTTCTCATGCCGTGTTCGGGTTCTGACAGAAGACGGCTGCTCCCTTGCCTCCTGACAATAATAACATCAGCAAGGAAAAGCCCGCAGCCCGGAATCATTTCGCGGCGCAGACTGTGTTGCCTGCCTAGCAACATCCATTCGGGTAACCTCGGAGTATGTGGATCCAGTGGGCTGGATCCGAGCAGCGAGAAGCGAGCGCTGATTGCGTCGGTATCAACCGATCAGAAAGATTTCGGTCCCGATCTCCTCTTTTTTTTCAACGTTACCAGCATGACGTTATATTATTTGCTACGTGATCTAAATTGTCTAAATTGGATGGGTTAAATTAAGATGTCTTTAGATGATGACTGATGAGTTATGAATGATGAATAACCAGATATATCCTGGTTTAAGTATTTACTAACTTATTACTAAATGATTTACTAGTAAGATCTTGCTTTAGCAAACCTAAATCCATAATATTGGGACATTACCTTGCCGGTTGAAGAGGGGAGATGCCTGCCGACATGCCTACTGCCGCAAATAACTAGTCCGAGATTAGTAAGGCCGATTTATTTGTACCATGTATTGCCATCTAACCCCGGGAAAAGGACTTATGCATCAATGGTAAGATAGATGTACCTAGGTACCTTACCTAACCAAGTCGGCAGCTTACATGACACAGGTAGGTAGGTACATGGTACCTAGACCGGTCAGGAAAGCACCTGGGCTGTCACATGACTAGGATCCACATGACCCACTATAAGTCCACACAAGTACCTAGGTACCTAGATCTTACAGACATTAGAGAATCCCCCAGATACTTCACAATAACATGGGCAACCTCGACACCTCCAAAAATTAAGCTGGCTGGAAAATGCACGATTAGGGACATTGAGTTTGGTAAGATTGACTGGTTTCGGTAGGGTTGGTTACGATTGGATGGGTACCACAAAATAAAAAGAAGTCACGACAGGAGGCCTACATATACAAAATACCTACCTACCTACATAATGCATAACGCAATGATGATGCCGTTTAAAGATGCCGTCTATTGGATGTCAACTCCATTTCTAAAAGCCTCCGAAGCCACCTTCGTCACCTCTTACCATAAGTATTTCGTTGCCTCCAACCTGGTCCTTGGCTCCATTATATGCCATACCTACTTGCCTACTTGTCTACATATCTCCATCCATTATCTCCCCCATACCTAATGTGTCCTATTATATCTAGGTATGCATATATTTCGAAGTACCTACGTTACCCAGAACGGCTGCAGATGTGATAAATCATATTTTGAAAAGGTCACCAAGATGTTGCGGTGTGTTTGTCTACTCCATTCCTTTCGCCCGCCCGTAACGCCGTATTGGGAATATGGCATGATTAAGAAGATTCCAATTCCAGGGTTCGGGATTTGAGACGGAGATAGGTCACGCTGCAAATTCATACCACCGCGGTCTGCGCAGGGACATGATTCATGTCATACCCAATCGCTTGCACCTGCACAGCTTGCAGCGGTATCATAGCGCCTGGAACCTCTTAGGAGATCTGCATTGCGTCTCTGCCAGTCCGCCAGTCCAAAGACCGCGAGCCACGGCTCAGCAATTATGACCTATCTCTTTTGTATGCCAGGTGCCTACCGCCTGGTGACCGTGCTTGGTGACCGTTCAGCCATTTTACAGTATGAGAATCCTCATTTTCGTCCAACCGATACTCTTACCTGTATGGACCAAACACGGGATGGGCCTCATAACCTGCGGCCGCTGAAAACGTCTCCGACTTGACCCCGTGTGCATACACACATTACGCACATTCACAAACTCACATGCACGAACAAATAGAGGTCGCGTGTGATCAACAAAAATTCCTATCCAGTGGGTAGGCTTATTCGTTCGTCGGAATAAGCTCGAGATCATAATGATATATTCTTCGGCAGCCTTGCCAGACTGGCGTCAGCTCGAAAGCGGCAATGAAGATCGTCCCAGCGATCTAGTTAAGTGATGCAGAATGCTACTCCGCACCGAAGACCCTTTAACCCTTTCCCTGGTTCAAACGGTACTGGGTGGTCTCGGGTGGGTTTCGTTGGCTGACAAGGTGAGTGGATGCGTCTGTCAGTGGGATTCCTATACAATTACAAACTAACCTCTAGCCTGTCAAGCGTCGCTGCAACCTAAAGTCTCCGAGAACATGCCGTCGGTCAGCCCCCATGAATATTCCACTCCAATTTGGCGAGTGTAGCTTTCGAGCTGAGAGGCCTCGTTGAGCTTATTGCGCCATTAAGATTACTACTCCGCGATCTCAACTGTCATCGCCCCATTATCGACGCCTTAAAGCCCAGGGTTTCATCATCATCATTATTCCCCGGTTCTCCGTCTTGCCTTGCTGCCACACCCTCGGTGAATACCAGGTCTCCCGTTTTACCGAGTGTGTTCCGGCTCGCCTCTTCGAGTAATATGCCAAAAGCTAAGAGCGCTGTCTCGTCCATGCTCTGCTCGTCGATGTTTCGAGCATCGGTTTCACCCCGGGCCGCAGCAAGTGCTGCGTAGAAGTGGCTAGAGTAGCTATGGACCGCTTTGAGCATATCACTATCGGGTAGCGTGCCTCTACCACCGTCCCGCAATTCCTCGTGGGCGTGATAGATGTCCTTTTCGGCATAGCGCACGGGTGCACGGATACGGCGAAATAGGACTTCTTCTGGCGCGAGTGTAGGATCGCGACGGTGGTCTCGCGAAGTCCGAGAGTGATGAGAGGGTATCTCGGACTCGGATCCATCATCTAAAGGGAGAGTCGTGGTGACTCGACCTAGCAATGCAGCCAGTCAACATCTGCCTAGATTGCCACGAATATGCGGTGAAAGGTGAGTTGTAGACGAGTAAGATATTTAGGATTACAAACCTGCTACCGCGTCGTAGACATTGGCATTTCTTCTCCTGCGCTTCCACCTACGATCGTCTAGGATATTAGCTTCGGCTCCGGCTCCGGCCTCTGTAACATTGTCCACTTCCGGAGGCGCTACGAAGCGTCTCTCTTTGGCTCTTTTAGATGTCATCTTCACATATAGCCCGTCGATTGTGAAGCTCGACTTGAAGCGCTAGGTACTTGGTAGTCTGTGAAACTTCTAAACAGCGCTAGACGATAGTAGTGTAGCTTTGTGGGTTGTATTCTCATTTGCCTTCATCATAACTTAAGTCGAATATCCACTTGTATCTATCCACTTGTATCAAAACGCTACTATGTATGTAAGGGTGGTCGGTGATCACAATGAAGTCACGAGGCGAAATAGTGTAATTTCTAGAAGCGGACTTTACTTAAAGTTGTCTTAGAATTGTACCTACCTATATTATAATTGCGTGTACTATTAAGAGGTAGGTAGCGTAAACCTTATTCTAGGTACGTGTTTAGGTATGTACCTATTGGTACTTCGGAATTTAGGCTTGGCGGGGGCGCTAAAGCTACCTACCTTACGTACCAACTACGTAATATTTCCAGTGTTTCTCCCCGCCTACAAACACGTAGAAATGCGGCTCTGAATTTAGTACAACGACACTTACAAGTCTCCAATTAACACTTGCAATTACTTCCCTGTCTATATTGTGTCGCTCTCATTCGAGTAAAGTAGACCGTGGTGGTCTTTTATTCTAATGAATGAATCAATTTCTTTTTGAGCGGTCCATCGGTAGCATTGAGCCTAATGTATTTGCCAGGCTGCAGACCACACAACTCTTACACTCGTTTCGCCCTGCACCCGAGTTTCGCTTCGATGGCGGCGAGAGAGGTACTGCTGTTAGAGATCATGAGGGGGGATCAATAGGCCCAGATCCCACTTCTACGCTATGGTCACATCAAGCTGGTGTTAACGCGTTAGCGCTCGATCGCTTCGACGGCAGAATGTAAGTACTTCTGCAGCTAAAATATACCTACATATATACTAGAGGGTCCAAGCGCCTGGCGGTCCCTCTTCTTTATATATCATAATATCATTCATTACATGTAGTTTATTTAAGCTAACAAGTTCAGCCTTGTGTCGGGCGGATTGGATGCCTCTATAAAGCTCTGGAACCTAGAGCAGTGTGGCAATCCCTCAACGGCGCATACTCATACCCCTATCGCCAAAGTCTCGCGTTCGGACCAAGCCCACAAGTTTGGCATCACTCATCTCTCTTTCTACCCCTTCGATTCGGCTGCTTTTCTTTCAACATCGTACGATCAAACTCTAAAAGTTTGGGCTACAGAAAGGGCTACAGCCTCTGCCTCCTTTAATCTCGGTTTCAAGGCATATACGCATGCCATATCACCAATTGCCTCACACCTACTAGTCGCATGTGGAACGCAGCACCCTGCTGTGCGTTTGGTGGATCTACGCTCTGGCTCTAACGTTCAAACATTAATACCTGGCCACTCAGGTGCCATTCTGGCCACTGCATGGTCCCCCAGACACGAGCATGTCCTCGCTACCGGTAGTGTAAACGGAACGGTCAAAGTCTGGGATATTCGTCGGGCTGGTGGGGTCATTGGCATGTTAGATCACGAAGATAGTCTAGGGCTATATTACAACGGCCTTATAGATGCCGCCAGTGGCAAAGTCAGAACTCGAGCATCTGCAAGAGCGCATACTGCCCCTGTGAATGGTCTCACATGGACGGACGATGGAGCGTACATCGTGTCAGCGGGTCATGACCGACGTATCCGTGTGTGGGATGCCGCCACCGGGAAGAACACACTCGCGAGCTTTGGACCAAGCATCAGGAACAGCCAACTAGCAAGCATTACCATGTTTACATCACCAACGGGCCTAACTCATCCCGGTAAGGAATTGCTCTTTTGGCCTAACGAGACTGAGATCCTCGTCTTAGACTTACATGATGGCCACGTGGTCACGAAACTGAGAGGAACTGGTCCAACTGTAGCGGGTGTTAGATCTGCCAGTGGTGCCCAACGCACCACCAAGAATCGAATTGCTAGCATAGTCTGGAGGGGAGCAGGCGGCGGCGGCAGTTCAAGCGGTGTCGTCATGGGTGGTAGCAATATGGCCGGTGCTATCTTTAGCGCTCACCTCGATGGTCAAATCAGGGCGTGGTTACCCCGCTTAGAAGGCGATGATTATGAGGATGAGGACGAGTCCCTAGACGAGGCCAGTAAGGACAAGGCCAAGAAGCGGAAAGCCCTCGATGATGTCTTCAAGGATTTGATGGGCAAGAAGATCACGTTCACCTAAGGCTAGCGATAGAGGAACAGGAGGGATGCGCCGTTCAAGCTCGCCGATTTTCGCAATGATGACACCAATCAGAATGCTTTGAAGGAATACCGCGGACTTGCTGGTTCAAGTAAGTTCCTATATGCACTACGACTTGGCTTCGTAGACGAGATGGAACCTAGACCCCTCTAGGGCCTATTGAGGGCCTAGCGAACCTTAACATCATCTCACCGCTGCTCTTACAGATCTACAACGTCTTGGTCCCTCCTGCTGCCACCAGCTCCCTCACAAATGCTCCACCCATATATAGCGGGACTCGTCGTCCTCAGGTACCTAACCCCTAACCTGAAAGGGAAGCTACAAATCCAAGTAGATCGAGGGAAGAGAACTGCGAATCTCAAGATCATGCAGATACGATAATATCTTACTAAATAGTAACACATGGATCTTTAGCAAACATAATTAGCCTAGAGAAGCCACGTTCTCGGCTACCGGCTGGTCTGGGCAAGGACCAACATGTGTCTCTGCGTCGTGGTTGATGGGTTACCCTTATCATCTTTCACATACGATTTCTAGCCCCTTGGCAAGAATATAGGCTATCCACGCATATATGTATGCATGACATCGCTAGGATCCTGGCATATCAATACTATCGGTCAACCACGGCTCCCCCTTTAGCGGTTTTGAAAGTCGGGTTTTCTAACAATACAGAGGCAGGCAATAGCAGTCATGGTACCCTTAACTAACCCTCGCATATGCACCTGTCAAACTGCACGAACCTTGATAAATTCTGCTTATTTATATTTATATATGATGGACCCATAGTTGGTGTGTTCTGAAAGGCATATGCTAGTCTAGCCCTACTGTTAAGTAGAGATGGAGTCAAGTATGCGATGTGACTGTTCTCAAATGCTATAGCACACTACTTGTAAGTCGTTTATATCGTTACGAGGCTGACCAACCGATAAGAATCCATCGACGTAGATCAACTTACTCGTCTATCTATTCTTTCTATCTAGGTATAGGTACCTTGTACGTACGGTATGCACCACGGCTCCGCTAAATTCCGGGGACGGCATCTTAGGGCATCACGTCACCGTGGGCCTCGGACTCCGAACCGACTGGCTGTTTGTGCGTGGCCTGCGAGATGCTTCGGTATATGTGGATGGTATATACCCCATATATTAGATAAAATATTGTGCGAATAGGTTCATTGTTGTCATCCTGGTTGCCTCGTATAAGTAATTACCTGGTCACGTGGGAATTCTCCTGCCTAGTGGAACGACGGGTCTTGTCTAATGCATGTTTCGCAGGGCTGGGGTAAAACCGTTGCGCTTGGCTTTATAGAGATCGGCGGTTCAGTACCTACTAACCTAGGTAATTATATAGGAAATGTGATAGGCTATGTATACTTATGTACCTATAGGTGTATAGCTTGTATTACGTTATATGCACTGCTATTTGCTATATTAATCTAGTATGTATGGGTCTCTTTAAATGACATGAACTATGTTCATAGACTTAGTATAAGGGAAGTTAAATAGGCATATCCCTTTATCTACCTAACCTAGGTGATTAAGGACTACTATTATTTTGGTAGAGAGTGCATAGTATTATATTATAAGTCTGGCCGCAGGGATGCTAAGCGCTAACCGAGATAATGGCGCCTCCTTTGATATTGGTCGAGAGTAAGTGCTATAATACCTTATCATAAGTGAAAATGCCAAACTCAAGCTTCCACGTTTCCCATCTGATCCTATTTATTGCGATATGGATATGAGTATACGAATACAAATGTCTCATGCATCGTGTTTCATGTTTTGATGGTGTGTTACTGGGATTGAAGTGTCGTAGACATAATACCGATTCCTGCTTATACTGAGCGCCGAGGAGGTAATTTTCTTCCTTTCCATATCACAATGATATTCACCATCTTATAATAATTCTCGTCATGGCCAAGTACTTTGAAGGGTTGGAGGTTCCTTACCATGAGGCGCCAGAGGTTGATGAAAGCATACAGAACCCTAAGATCCTAAGATACCCATGACCATCCACCAATGAGTCGCCGAATACAAGCGAGCTCAAGGCGACTTCTACGACAGAATCAGACTCTAGTAGTAAACGGATACTTGGCCTTCGTCCCGGCCATTTATGGATCGTTCTATCCATTGTGCTTCTATTTTATGAAATTATACTGTTTATAATATTGATCAATACGAGCCATGCTCGACAATAGCGACATTCTAGAGTTCTAGAATGCTCCTTTAGAAAGATAGAATATTTAATATATTTTTAGAAATAGGGTTTACCGTCGATCCTTTAGCTTAGTAGAGCCGAAATATTAAAGCGTCGCACATGTAAATGTTACGATGTAGCTTCCTTTACTTACACGTTGCTGTACTCAATATTAGGAGGCCTCTGACTTACACTTTCATCCGAAGCTGGCTTGGGGCTTCCTCGAAAATAGGTTGCCTTATACTACATATTTGTTTCTTCTAATGGTGCGTCGAGAGTTTATATCTTAATGACCTCTACATCATTCTTCTATGTCTATCTTCATTAAGCACAATGGATCCAAGAATTCAGGCAATATTATTCGACATGGTCGATCGCGGAGATCCCGCGGGGATCGGGGCCATCTTAAAAGAAGGGGATGATCTGAATTTTACCAATGCATCTGGGTTGACTCTTCTTCATATCGCTACCGAGCACAAAAATCGCGAGCTAGTAAAGCTGCTACTTGAATCCGGGGCCAACCCAAATACCAATAATGCTTCCGGGTCAACAGTTTTAGATACCGCAGCGAGGAAAGGCCAACCCGGAATTGTAGGGTTGCTTCTCGACTATCACGCTGATCCAAATATCGCGGATCGGACTGGTCGGACACCACTATATTCTGCAATCAAGAGCGGAGATGAAACAACAGTGAAGATCCTACTCGAAGCTGGAGTTAATATAGAAGGCATTAATGATGGTGACTGGACACCACTGCATATTGCAGTTCTCGAAGAAAAAGAAGAGGTCGTGAAACTTCTAATTAAACATGGAGCTAACATCGAAAGCAAAGATGATGGTGGCTAGACGCCACTGCATGTGGCAGCTATCTCCGGAGATGAAGCAATGGTGAAGCTTCTGGTCGAGGCTGGAGCTAATACAGAAGCTAAATGCAATGATGGTTTTACCCCGGCGGAACTTCTACCTCGCCGTAATCGTATAATTATACAACAGCTTCTACGCAAACCTGAATATCATTCGCCTAATAACATCACGACGTCCCTAGATATTACGAACGGACAACACAGAGATAAAGGACAGCCAACCCCGGGAGAAAGCATGGATACCGAACAAGAGGTACGCCGATATAAAACGGAGTAATGAGTTTGCTCTATGACCTGGACCATCTTACTAACTTCCCTATGTTTTAGACTGCTCTGAAGCCACTATACCCGATCCTCATCAATGGGAACCTTCTCGATCCTTCTGTTAAGCCGAAGGAGGACGCATCGGGTACCAATTACGTATTAATCCAAACCCACGAGAAAAAGCTTGGGACGTCAAAGAGACAGGATCTAGCCGATGCCAATCTCGTGCCCCTCAAGTACGTCTCGATGAACACACGTCTTTGCAGCTATCCAGACGTTAGCTTGGCCAAGATTCGCCAACTGGCTCCGGTCCTCTATGCGGATATATACCGCAAGGAGCTCAAAGTCTCACCTATCCTTAAAGGTTCAGAAGAGGAAGTCGAAGTGGATGTCATATTTCATAACGATGTGAACCTGAGCGCCGAAGACCTTCAGGATCGAGTTGCAAAGGAATCAGGTCTTAGCTTGCAGGATATCGAGTTCAGCGGACAAAAAGCACGAATGACCGTACAGGGTACTCGTATTGATCGAATTGCGGAAATTGACCAAGTATTCTGTATAGAAGCAGGAAGCACGATAGAGAACTGAGTTGAGCTGTCAACACATTCATTTTACACACTAAGAAATAAACCTCTTATGTATTCATAACGGATACCTAGGCTAGGTAAGGTAGCTTCCTTTACACCCCTTCAAGTTCATATGCTTGGAGAAAACTGAACCAAAATCATAAATATGAAACCGTGATCCTCATACATGCTTTCATACATATCGTGACAATACAATTGAGAGGTAGCGTTTCATCATAACAAGAACCCGCGTAGGTTCTTATCCCGACATATGAAATGAAACGAAAACATGGTCTCATTAGCGTTACAAGAATTCGGAAATTCGTTAAATCATCTCGTGTTTTTCAATCTCACCGAACTTCTCTCCCTGGGACTTTTATAATAGTCCTACCACTAAGAAAAGAGCTTCTTGAAAGCGGCGCGGATCCCTCCAGATTTTTTCTTAGCCTCGGCGGCTTCGGTGGCCTCTCGAGCCTTCTGCCTCTCCTTTTGCCTTAACTGTCTATGCTCGTCCTTAGTCGGCGAGGGAGGAGTGGCTTTGGAGCTGGTGGACTCGAGTGAGCCGCTAATCTTTGCTTCGGATCTACGTCTCTTAGGCGAGTCGTTCTGGTCATGGTCGTGGTCGTGGTCGTGAGACCTATGGCTTCTGGGCCGGGGGATTTCCCCGGACTCTCGGTGAGACTTGCCGGTGTTGGTACGTCTAAGGATTCCTGATGATTTCGATGGTTCTCTGAACACTGGAGGAGGAACGTTGGTGCTGTTACTTCTGGTGCGAGGAACGTAGTTTGATGCCAAAGAGCTTTCGCCGTGCCTCATGTCGAAGAACCTCTTGTTTGAGGACGAAGCACTCTCCTTCGCGGGGTGTCTCTCGGAGTGAGATCGCTCGGAATACCTTTCGGACTGCGGTCTCTCAGAATATCTTTCCGAGAAGGACCTTTCAGAGTATTTTTCAGGCTGAGACCTTTCGGAACGCCTCTCAGTCTGTGACTTTTCTGAGTGCGATATACTGTGCCGTCTTGAGCTACGGTGGGAAGAGTGCCGATCGCTTGGCGGCGCCTCCAAGTCCTTGCCTTTGTCCTCCCGTGTCTTATCGTACGCTTCACGAGCAGCGCGTCGCTCTTCCTTGCGCCTCTCATGGGCAGCTTGCTCTTCGGGGGTGCGATGCCTGCGGTTTGAGGAATCGGTAGTACGCGAACTCTCAACAGAAAAGCCACTGTCTCTCTTAGGTGTCTGAGGGATCGAGCGATCGGAAGAAGACTTTATTGAGTGGTTGCTTTCAATACGGGTATTGCGAGGGTGAAGGTGTTCACCGCTGCCCTTGATATCTTTCGATCGGGAGGAATGATGATGATGATGGTGGTGGTGGCGTCGGTGCCTATGATGCCGCTCATCTGCGGATTTCTTTTCTTCATCGTCTGTAGACAGGTCAGCAACGGGCAATGAATAATCATTTTGGCCAACGCTCTGATTCCCTGCTATAACACCCGGCGAAAAAAAACCATCCACTTCCTGGGCACCTTTCTGAGTCGGCTCTAGTGTTCTACCTGTATTGTTCTCGACTTGGGGACTACCTAAAAGAGAACTAGATGAAGGGCTAAGCTCTTGAGCTGCAGCATATAATATAACGGCGGTTGCTACCGCTTCCTCTGCTTGCTTGAGTGTTTGCCTGCGTTGCTTTCTAACGCTCTTCGCGCGCCCCAAGGCTCTTGCTTTAGAGTCTGTGAGATCTGGAAGAATGATTCCTGGAGTTTTTGAGCGAGGCTCCAGGTCGGCGAGGTTGATGAAACTCCAACTTGGTTGGGAGCCAAAGTCATGGTCATCTTCAGTCTGAGTACTTGAATGTACTAGAGGTGGCCTAAGTGTTCGCTTGCTGCTCTTTTGTGGAATTGGTCCCCGTTCGATTACTGTAAATGATTCAGAGAGAGATATAGTCGATGCGACTATCTCTGGCGACTCGGGTGTAAGGGTATGAGACAACTCTTGTTGGGACTCGGCGGTTTGGTGGCTGGGGTCATTCCGAACGCTTTTGGTTTCACGGTCCGGTTCGTCTCTGGTAGGTATGGGTGTGTCGACAGGGTCGGCTGGCTTGGACGGTCTTCGGAGCGAACTGAACTCCTCGTCGCCTTCGACTGGGAGAGAGCTGATAGACTTCTCTAATGAACTGAGATCACGGGATACTGCTACTTGTTCAGGTTCTGCTGGTTTCTTCACGAGGACCTCTGCAGAGTTGAGTGGTAGACTAGACGCTGCTTGCTCATCGTCGCTCTCTGCCAGGTGTCTGCGAGCAAGCGCTCCACCAGCGACTGTAAATGCGGTAGGCCTAAAAATTCCCAATTTGACCATGTTTGAGTGATCCCTTGCGGCCTCTAAGTTATTTGCTAGCCTTTTAACCTTCGTAGAAGCTAGTGGAACATCGGGGGCTTTTGTTATATCTATTACCTCGGGCGTATCGGATGGAACGAACTCGGATTTTTGCTGGGGTGATGACTCCTTGCTTCCAGAATCTTGACCTACTTCCAATGGCTCAGAGGCGACCACACCGCTGATTTCAGGCTGCAATTCTTTCGAGAAGGCTAAGATATCGTGATACCCATCCTTATTTGGTTCTTGAGGTGTAGGTCCTGGGCTCTTAAGGTCCACACTGGAAATATCGACAAAGCTCGAATCCTGAAGTTCTTCAATTGGCTCATTATGGATAGATGTTTCAGGAATTGCTTCTTGTAGTTCCTCATTAGCCCGCTCCTGGTTATTACTGGGTGGAAGTTCATCTTCGTCCGTAATATCTGCAGTGATTTCGGGAAGATCTTTTGAGCCACTCTTAATATTAAGTTTAAGTGCTTCTGGTATTTCCAAACCACTACCTTCATCTTCTTGTACTTGCGGAGAAGCTGTGTCGTCCGCTGGGGAAGGAATGCTTGCATCTTCTGCGAGTCGTGCTCTTGGTAACACCTCCATTTCCTCATCGGGACTGTCTTCAAGTACAAGTGATCGCTTCTGAGTCTCGGTTGCATCCTGGACTTCCAGGGGAGAAACAAAAATAGGTTCGACATCCTTGCTCTGTTCGCTTAGCGTCTCGGGGTGATTCTGGGTCAATGATCTAATGAGGCATTCAATATCCTCCCGAGGCTCTGGAGATAGCTCGCCGGTATATAAACTTTCACCGAGCTGGATTGGATCGGGCCCATCTGCAATATCTTGACTGCCCTTCCCTGAAACCTCCACTTCCTCAACTGAAAACAAATGCTCTGGAACTGACTCGGGGGTATCATCAAAATCATTCGCTCTAACGCCAGGGGTATCTCCTACTAAACTTGAAAACAACTGATCCTCACCTTTCGAGGCCTTCCGGACTGGCCCACCGTCAGTCGGGATGGGCCCAACGGTATCCTTGCTCTCGTCATCACTTCGAACTTTCTCGGCTTTGACCTCTTCGATCACTCTGGTATTTTCTTTGGGCGCTCTTATAGGCCCTGGCTTGTTATTAATGACAGGTTCCACCAGAACAGCTTTGTCGCCCAGATCTCTAGTCGCCTCTTCATTCTCCTGGGTTTGATCTGGCACAATAGTGTCACTAAGGGACTCTTCCGGTACGGGTGCGTCTCTAAGACCTGTAGCATCTTCTTGGGTTCTTTCGGATTGATCCGGTACAGTAGTTTCACTATGTGGTTGCTTAGAGAAATTTTTAGCTTCTTCAGGTTTAGCTGGGGGTGGATTTTCGGCTTCTTGTTGAATTGTTTCGATACTCTGATCTGCCTTGCTGGATGGAGGCGTCAAGTCTTCGGCTAAGGTAGGCGAGTCGTTTCCTGCCGCTTCGAGGCTGGGTGCATCCTCAAGATTAAGCGTTTCGTCTGTGCTACGAGCGGGGTCCTCGTCGGATGTGGCCTCCTTAATATCCGCAATCACATCCGCCCCAGCTGGCTCACTGCTTTCTGTAGGTTGGACCTGTTCTGGCTCTGCTTGAGCTCCATTGACAGCTTCATCATCATTATTCTCTGGAAGCTGTGGGGAAGTGACTGATAGCTCCTCACGTGTAATTCCCGGCTGTTCTAGACCGTCAACATCTTTATCCGGTGCGTAACCCTCAGGATCCTGGGTAAGAAGTTGCTTGTTACCATCATCAAGGGGAGGCTCTGAATCGGTAGTAATAGGTTGCGTAGTATCGCCTGAAGATGTGTTCGGTAAAATTTCTGCCTTATCATCCGATTTTATAGAAATTTGATCTGCGGGATTAGGTTCTTGTGAAGGAGTTGGATCCTGGGTGGAGGGATCCGATGGATTGGAATCAGGTTCTCCGCTCTGGCTGTCTTGTATATGGACTGCCTCCGGCCCCCCCGAGACGGTCTTATCGCTGGGACTAGTGGCCTCTGCATCTTTGTTCTCTTGTGGTTGGCTCGGAACAATAGATTCACTCGATAATTCGGCTTCTTGTGAGGAAACTTGTTCGTCGGTGGCGGAATCTGGTAGAGGGGTATCGGGTTCCTCGTTCTGGTTGTCTTGTATGTGGATTACCTCTGGTTCCTCTGGAATGGACTTATCTTCAGGATTTGCACCTTCGTTCAATTCATTCTCCTGGGGCTTATCTGGCACGATAGCGGTACTCAGTAACTCTCCTTTTGTTTCTTCGCCCACGGGCTGTTCAGTGTTAGCCTCCGCAATAGACTCAGAGACTGGAGTGTCAGGAGTTTGGCCTTCAGTGGGTTCAGAAACTACAAGCTCCTCATCCAACTTATTTGATGTATCACTCGGATGTTCCGTTACGATAGCCTGGTCGCTAGGCTCTGTAGTCTCTACTTTGTGATCTTGAGGTTCCTGTAGGTCAGATTCGGGCGGCTGATCAGGTAATTGTTCCGTAGGCAAGTCAACTGCTACTGGAATAGTATTACCAGAATGATCTTCCAAAGTACTGGGAGCGACAGGTGTGCCATTCTCTATAACCTCTTTGTCCTCGATAGAGGCCTGGCTCTCGATAGGGGGCTGAGCCCCAGCAGGGGCCTGGTCCTCTGTAGGCGTATCTTCCGTAGGTGTATCTTCCGTAGGTTTATCTTCCACCGGTTGGTCTTCGGTAGGCATTTTGTCAACAGGGACTTGGCTCTCGGCAGGGGCTTGCTCTTGAATGGGCTCAGAAGCCTCAGGGTCCTTATCAACCTTATCTGCTACCTCAATAGCGGGCTCTTCCAGAACAGCTTGGCTGTTATTATCTGCGGTTTCTTTTGCCTCGTTTTCCTGAGGTTGACTTGGCACAGGAAGTTCGGTCAGTAATTCTTCCTTTGACTCGTCCTCCGTGGCTTTCTCTTTGGCGGAGATTGGGTCAATAGAGACGTGGTCTTGAGAATTCTGGCTTCCGATGGAGACTTGATCATTAATAGGGGTAACGGATGTTTGTTCGACGACAATTTGCTCATCGGAAACTATCTGACCCTCCGTATTTACTTTTTCGGGGATGGCTGGCTCTCCCTGAATAACATCATTCGGTGTTGGCTCTGGTTCCGGCTCTCCGATAGCGGCCGGTTCATGATCGGGGGGAGTTTGTGAAGACCCAGGACTTGCATCCTCGTGGGAATCCAAATCTTGCCCAGTTTTAATTTCTTGAGCCAAGGCTGACTCCGAAGGTGTTACATCTCCCGATTCGCTGTCCTCATTAATAGACGGTTGCAGGGGGTCGATTAGAGATTCCGTTGGTAAAGGTGAGGACGCGGGCTCCTGTTCCTGTACTTTGTCAATAAGCTCTTCTCCTTTATCCTCAGCCTCAGATCCCTGCGAATTCACGGCAAGCGGTTGGGATATCAATTCCTTTGGCTCGGCTAGTATTGAAGTATCTGGCTCAGTCTGATCTAGGTTGGTTTGATCTTGTGAAACGACCGACGGTGTCTCAGCGGGCTCTGGGGTTTCACGGGGAATCTCGCGAGCCTTATCCTGCTCCCCTGAACGCTTCTCCCCTGTCTCTTCAAGCTTTTCGTTTTCGTCGGGCTGTTTGGCTTCTTCTAGAATCGGGCTTGATTTTGAATCCGACTGCTCTTCTTGTCCAAGGTTAGAAGGAAGCGTAGACTGAAGTTCACCGTGGTTGTCTGTCTCGGAATCGACTGATACTGGCTCTTCTGGTTGGTCTGGGGAATACGTTTCCCCAGATGTTTCCTCCTCCTCACCGTTGGTTTCGCTGAGGTCTGTAGCCTCTTGAGGTATTTGTTCGCCAACTGATTCATTTTTAGGGAGTAAAGTTTGATCTAGTTGTTTTTCAGTTTCTTGCGAACTGGCTGGCACTTCCACGAGATCTTCCGGAAGGACTTTGGGTGGGGATCCAGTCTCAAGACCCAGATGACTACCAGACTCCTGTTTATCTTCCACCTGCTGAGACAACTCTGGTTCGGCTGGAGCAACTGGGCACAATTCGGCTTCGACTAAAGGGGTAGTTTCATTGAGGTTGGACTCAGATTGGCCGGGAGAAACGTCCTTCAAAGCTGGCACCTCGGATTTAGGAGCTGCCTGGTCATCAAGAGTAGCCTCGTCTGCTGGGGTTGACTGAGTCACCCCATTGTCGGGATCATGCTCAATTGATGCTTCCCCTTCGACGCCCTCCTTCCCGACATCGGAGGGAGGCTCTGTTAAATCATCTTTCGGAACTGGGTCCTCAGACTCGACGATTACTTTCGGGCTGGATGCACTGGGATCAATAGGCTTCTCCTTTTCTTTTACGCCGGCGCTTTGTGAATTGCTGTTGACCTGGGGTTCTGATAATTCAGTATTGGCATCCGCAGTTTGGTCATTAATAACCTCTAGTGTGGGTTCTTGGGGCGTTTTTTCTTCGTCTTTGGGAGCTTCCACGCCATCGTGCGATTCAATCTGCCGTTCGGCGAGAATGCTAGCATGCTGATCGGGTTCTTGTTTCTCAACCTCTTGTTCATGTTCCTTGTCTACCTGAGCCGACGTAGTGTCTTCTGGGAGAGACGGCTCCATAGGTTTCACAATATCTGCTTCGGCGCTTGAACTGCTAGAATCACGAGGCTGCGCATTATTGGATATGTCGTCATCCCCATTTCCTAGAAGCTCCTGAGATTGATCAGAAGGAGACAAACCCCCATTACCCCCTTGATGATCCTGGCTGGCGGTCTCATTCGGGGTTGTAATTTGATGTTCTTCCTCAGGGTCTAGTTGTGAGGAGTCATTTGGTTCCTCATCGCTTGGTCGTTCCCGCTGTTCTGGGCTGTCCACAACCTCATCCATTTCACCATCTATTTTATCGACGATAACAAATTCATCCTCGGATAATGAGCCGGTGGCATCGGTTGTATTCTTGTCATCCGAATCTGTTGGAAGCGGGCCCAATGAATTATCCTCGTTTGTGATAGGCGGCTCAGAAGGAATTATTTCCCGAGCAGGCTCTTGGATGGGTTCATCAGTGGACTCCGGGGCTGATTTGGAAATTGACTGCTCATCGCTGTCGTTGTTAGCATTGGACTGGGTATTTGGCTGATCCGGTAGTTGTTTATCACTATCATTAATGGGCGAATTTGCCTCTAGGACAGTGGATTGCCCAACCCCTTCGGTAGATGTTTCTGGTAAGCCTTTTACCTCATCTTGGAATACTACCGGAATTTCGCCTTGGGGATCGGGTTCCTGCGGTGGGTTCTGATCATCACTGACTGACTCTTGGGGAGCGGGCTCTTGAGAAGCAGTTTTTTGAGGGACAGAATTTTGGGAGACCGGGTCTTGAGGGCCATTTTCTTGGGAAATAGGTTCTTTGACAACGGGTTCTTGGGGGTCTGAGCCTTGAGGCACGAGATCTTCAGAAGCAAGATTTTGAGGGGCAGGATTTTCAGCAAGTTCTTCAGGGACGACTTCTTGGGAAATAGGTTCTTGGGAAATAGGTTCTTGGGAAATAGGTTCTTGGGAAGCAGACTTTCCAGAAACAGGCTCCGGTGGAACAGTTTGTTCAGAACTGAGTTCCCGAGAGTCTGAGTCTTGCGCGGGTTCTTTAGCAACTTCTTCTTCAGAAACCAGGTCTACAGAGATGGTTTCTTTAGGGACTGCTTCTTGAGACACAGACTCTTCGGAAGTAGGTTCCTGCGGTGAATGTTCTTTGGAGACTAGTTCTTGAGAGATGTTTTCCTGAGGAGTGTCTTGGGAGATACTTTCTTTAGGGGCGGCTTCCTGAGGGACTGGATCTTCAGAAACAGGGGTAGTATGTTCCTGAGGGGCCGGGTCTTCTGTAACAAGCTCTTTGGGGACAGCTTCTTGGGAAGTGGACTCTTGGGGACTAGGCTCTTCACTAACAGGCTCTTTCGTGGCAGTTTCCTGAGAAATGGGTTCTTCCGAAACGACTCCTTCAGAAGTAAGTTCTTGAGAGGCCGGTTCTTCTGAAACGGGTTCTGCGGGGATTGGCGCCTTAGTAACTGACTTTTCGGGAATAGATTCCTGAGAGGCAGGTTCATCTTGTGCGGGGATAGCTTCAGGGGTGGAGATATCAGCAGGCGACTCAGGCGCGGACAGGGACTCTGTAGCCATTTGCTCAGGGATTATAGGTTGCTCTTTAGCTTCAGAGCCAAGAGCAATCTCAGGTTCTTGAGGTTTGACCGACTCCCCGGTAGCAGATTCGACGTTATCAACCTCACTCGTCTCCTCTGTTAGTTCTGGAGCTGCCTCGTCGGGTATCTTTACACCCTTAGATCCTTCTGTGGGCTCTAAACCAGTTTCAGGGAGCTTCTCCGCGTTGTCATTTGACTGGAGAGCCGGAATCTCTGGAATATCGACAGCGACTGGGTCCGGGATATTTGCAACCTGTTCGGATGGCTCCGCTTGCTCCTGGCTTTTCACGGCGGCGGGGTCGCCGGGATGCTCTTCGGTTGGGCCATCTGCCTGAGCGGCACTTTCACTCTCTAGCGGTAGTGTCGTAGGCATATCCCCTAAGTCCGCATTGACGCTTTCCTTTGGGGTTGCGACGTCCTCGGGATTAATCGTAGCTTGGCTCTCGTCATCCTTGACTTCTGGAAATTTAGTCGCTTCGCTGTTATTGATCTGTTCCTGCGGCTCGGCCACCGGCTCAGTAATAGCTGGCGTCGTCTCCTCAATTTGGGAGGCATTTGGATCCTCTGGGGCGACCTCGGACGGCTCTGGGTCACTGGCAGCCTCTTCTTTGATAGCCTCGCCACTAAGCTCATCTTTGTTGTTAGGTGATGGTGCTTCCTCTTCAGTCGTAGTATTCTCATCGTTTGATTCTGTTTTAGGATCTTGAGGGTCCTCGGACTTCTCGAGGGTTTCGCCTGTGCCATTGGTAGGATTCCCGTCTGGTAGTGTCTCATTGACACCCTCAAGCGTTTCAACTTTTTGTGTATCGGCCACCTGTCCCGCTTCGTCGCTTTCCTGAACCGTTTTCGTATCCGCACTTGGCCCGCCAAGGGGCTCGTTTATCTCGACGGCAGCGGCCGAGTCTGGCTCGCTATTAGATGCGCTTTCATGGGCAGCATCTTGAGGATCATTACTTGCTTCTTTTGAATTCTCCTCGGGGACATCTTTCAACTTTTCAGGCTCAGCATTCTCAGGCTCAACTGCTGGCTCATCCGCGGCTTCCCCCGTTTGAGGCTCCGATATAGCTCCTACGTCTGTGGTTGGTGTGGTCTCTTGGTCGTTATCTTCACCGAGAAGCTCTCTGTTAGTTTCACTGGCTACGTCTGCACCTTGCTCGCTTGTATCGGGTTTAGATTCCTCAGTACTAAGGGCTGGTGCGTCAGCCTCTTGTATATCCGTAGGTGCATCGCTCTCGGCAGTACTGATCGGATGTGTATGAGCAGCTACATCTGATTTCTCTAATTGAGGAGACTCGGAAACCTCAGCCTTAGGGACCTAGAACATGTCAGTGACTCTGAGCGGGACCATTGAAAACCTAGGCTAGTGTTTATATGTGACAGTTTGAATATCAGATATGTAGACTCACAGTTTCCGAAGCCGGCTCCCTTGCCTCTAGCTCATTAGACTGTCCACTTGAAGGTATGCTTTCTGATTCGGCCGACAATATGGTCTCAACCTTTCCTGCCTGTTTATCCGTCACTTCTACTGCTTCATTCTCATTAGGCTGTTCAGGGGGTTCAGGAGGCTCAGAGGGCTCAGGGGGGTTAGGGGGGTTAGGTGAGTTCGAGTCAGTCGACTGTAGCGATGGGGCCGTATCCTCTGACTTATTAGCCTCGTCTGTAGAAGGCTCGGCTGGAATAGCTTCAGATGCTGGAGGGGGTGGGGGTTCTGATGATCCTGTGTTTGGCGTCATCTTCGCCGCATTTTTCGCCCCCTTTTTAGCCTTTTCCTTTTCCTTCTTTTTGGCTTGCTTCTTTTGCTTTGATGTGAGTGGTTTACTAGGCTGCTTCTCTGGACTAGGTTCTTTTGGTGTAGGTGGTTTATCCTTTTCTTTCTTTGTCTTATGTAATGCTATGGGGGGTGAGGATATCGTGGGTGAAGATATCGCGGGCGGGGATCTGTGGGGTGCTGGAGGCTCAAACTGCTCTTCATTTACATCGTATTCCGGCTCATGCCCTGTGGAGCGTGTTAGCGCAAACAACCCAATTGGAATAATAACTTATATACCTTGTTCTACGGGCTCTTTTTCTTCTTCTGACTCCTGAGTATCAAGATATATTATTTGCGAGTAGTTAGCTACCTGAACGTGCTCTGGGTAGCTAGCTACTTGGACATTTGCAAATGGATTGACCCGGGCAGGACTATACGAAATTCCTCCTTGATCCGACATATTCCGTCGGTGCGCGCGAAAAGCACGTCTTGCCCGTGATTTAAAAAACTATCTCAGTTGCTCCCTATGCAGAGTGACGAGTACGATGCGGGTATTTGCAGAAACTAGCAAGCTATTGGGCAACTGAGCTGCCAAATACAGCTATTGGGTATCTGGTCCAAACGAAATGCGACGACTAGATGAAAATAGAGCAAACCATGTAGGCTCTACCTATGAAAAGTAGTTACGGTTCTGATGATGGATGGGAGGGGAATGAGTTAACTGGACAGATGATGGGCGTATGGGGTGTAAAGAATTCTCTTAATGCGAGCTCGGAACGATAAATGACGTTTAGAAGAACGGGACCAACTATAAAACGTACAGATAATTGATGACTACCCAGCCTACATTATCGAGAGAGGCACTACTTAGATGAGACATACCCCACGGTTTGAACGAGGGAAAGTGGAGTGAGATCTCACGCTTCTATGATCCATATCGTGCTCAAGAGCCGCGGATGGACACGATGGTATTGGCGCCACGTCGTGAGGGGGTTGGGCTAGGGTTGAGACAGATCTGGATCTGGGACTAGAGTAGACAATCGCGAAATTTCCAAGTAAAGGGCATAAATGGCAAACGTTATGACTCGACAAGGAAGTTGGTAGCGGTCCAAAAATCGATAGGAACTGCAAACAGACGGAATAAGAATGGGTCAGACCCACGTAGAAAAGGTCCGGGAGATGGGACTGGACGGATGAGGAGCTAGACGGAAGTTTGACAGCATGATGCACAACCACTTGGCCATGCTCGGGAGCGGATATTGAAGATAGCGGGTGATAAGCTTGGACTTCAAGGCTCATTGGGTTTCGACATGCCCTCCCTCTCCAATACTTGCACTAACTTCGCCTCACGAATGAAACGGTACAAGAAGCAAGTGTCTAAATGGTCTCTAAATGGTGTCTGAATGGTGTCTGAATTGGTCGCGGTGGGTGAAGCCGCCTAACCGACAGGACCAATGTAGTGTGCATGATACCGATGTTAGTGTCGTGTGCAACGTGGTCGTCCTCGTTGGCTTGGATTTTGAGTAGATGGAATGGATCTGACGGCAGCAAAGCCAATCACTACGCAGGGCGAGCGGGGCGGGAATTGATGAAGCCTTATTGGACCGACAGTTGGATGAGATCTGTCTTGTCTCTCAATTGCCCGGTTTAATTGAAGGATGCCCGCACCCGCCAGTATGGCAAGTGAGGAAATAATGCAGCTCACTGTGACGATTAAAAACAAAGTTGAAGAGCTTCCGCGAGTTGCAAGACGAGTTTAAACAAAATTAATTGACAAATAATGGGGGTCAATTGGGGTTGATCATAGTTAGGTGCGGGAAGGTAACGAATACCTATCGATAAGGCCCGATACAGTACCTTATCACACCCCGGAATCTTCTAATCGTTCCAATCGGTTTTAGGTATAGGTACCCAAGTACTTCCTTACATTAATTATGCCAACCAATTTCAAGCCCGACGATGTCCGATTTAATCTATATTACCAGGACAAACTTGATTTTTTCTAGATCTAATCCATTAGGTACCCATTCGTGATAAAAAGATCCCCATGGGGTACGCACGAAGCATTAGCGAGAAGCTTGTAAGTGAAAACAAGCGCAAAGCGTGTACTGTGTATAAACCACAACACGCGAACGAGTAATATCGGCAAATTACAGCAGTAATTATAGTTTCCATCAAGGTCTAGAATCAAAATAACCAACGTCCCGAGTATTACTAATAATATTAATATCTACGAGCCTCACATGTACCTAGCCCAAGGAGGTTTGTACGACGTAATATCGACACGTATCACTGAAACCGAGGGATATTACCTCCTATAGTTGTACAATGCCCATCGCGTGACGGTTGTAAGATTACGAGAGATTGCAGCCTCGCCACCTCATATGTACTACCTGAAAGCGTTCGAGGTCTTAGGTACTAACCACCATCATGCCTAATTCCAAAGTAAAGGACATGCCGTGGTGCTATGTCCATATATCTCAGTTTGTCCGAATACATGCTACTTACTAAAATCGCGACTAGCAGGAGACAGTGCCAATGAGTTAATAACACCGTGCCCGAATTCTATGTCAACGCCCAAGTACATCCCATGATAGTTCAATTATGTCTTTACTATACCCGACGAACGCCACAAGAAAACAGCCAAGGTTGTTTCTGTTCATCACTTTATGTCTAGATATACTGAAGGTAGAATGGACGTAGCCGAACTAAGTAGAGTGTCAAAGGTGTTTTCGGGTAATAAATCAAGGATGAATGTTGTTCGGGTGACTACTTGGATACCTATATTTATGGATTCTCCTTTAAGTTAAAAAGGGCTAAACGAAGTAGTACGAGCTGCAAAAAAAAATGTGTATTGTAACATCATGATATTATACATTGAATCTTAGTCTATAAGATAGTTCAATGATAGAATAATAGAGCTTTCTAACCCCTATTCTCACTACGAATAAATCTACTTCTCGACTGGATGGTCTTCGGGAGGTAGGGAAGTAATGTGCTCAACTAATTACCTAATTTGTTCAATGCATACCTACCTACCTACCTACCTAGGTACGTATGTAGATAATATTATCTAACATTGCCTGACAATCAGTTGTTCTCGTGCTTGACCTCAATGTTAACTACCTAATGTAGAGAAAAGTGGGCCGCTTCAATCTGTGCCTTGGAAGAACACGTTTAGATAATGCTATATAGAATACTTAGAATTATAGCAGTCATCTGAATATTGGATGGGACAGTCTATATATAACTGTAACCCTGAAGTACGAGATGAACTTCAGCTAGACGTCTTTTCTTCTTCTTCATAGCGTAAGGTTATCAGAGAAGCTAAGAGTAGCCGCACGGATATGATGAGAGACAGGGCGAACGGATTCAAGAAATAAACTATGAGTTCGAGTCCTATGTAGCAAGACCTAGTAAGCTTCCTATGAATGAAAATCATGGACTGGGTAGGTAATGTTGAGAATGTACCTACTTAGTTGGCTCAAATACAAGAGAATTTAACATATTGCGGACAGGAGTCTAGTTCGGCTATGAATCTACGACTAAATGACTTATTAAGCGACTCGGAATGTTTGATGACCCGAAAGACGCTGACACGCATTGACCGCAGGTGTTAGGGATAGATGCAGGGCTAGCTACCTGGGTAGGTATGCTACCTTATCTATACACTCATTAGATAGCTAGAACTTACTCTCCTAGTCATACAATATACTATTACCATACTCATATAATACCTTCACTCTTTAGTGACCTTTGATACGATGCGTTGCGCCGTTGCCCCTGAGCCTCGTAGAGGCTCATCACTCCCGTACGAATCGTAACAGCAAGAGATATAGTAGCGCCTGGAAGATCTTCCTTAACTTCGCTGTGGTTCACTATAAGTTTTGGTCTTGCCTAAGTACCGATTTTGCATTTCTGTCGTTTAATATTTATTAACGAGAACTAGCAATAGCAGCCCCATTTGACAGACCCCTGTTCGCAATTCTTGTCATCTTGTATATCCCGACATCTAAAGATCTCATAGCAGACATAAAGGATCTCACAACACTATGTAGTACTTAGAAGGATAGACTCAAGCGTGGGGTTAAGCCTTAGGGTAAATTTACACAAAGGGCGCGGACGAGCCCTTAATTCTTTAAGTACCTAAGAGGTAGTCTTATAATTATTGATATTCATCCTGCTAATATCATAGGTATTTAACTTAGTCTTGTCTCGGTTCCATAGCTTCGTTAATTATTATCCAGAATCCAAGACCAACTCGTTAAGAGTGTAATTAACAATATAAGTTTAATAATGAATTCCTGTATATGCTACAATTGTAATATGTACTTTACTTAACGCACTTAGTCATTAAATAGTAACCGAGCATCTAGGCTGAAAGATGAACATCTCCCATAGCTGTAAAATCATATTTCTGTCAAGAAATTACTTCGTCGGAAAGCTTATCTAATACATATCCTGACGTTGGGGAATGAAATGATATTGATGTTTATAAAGGGTTATCTGAGGTATAGAGGTAAAGGTGAAGTAAGAATAGCAATTAACTTTAGAAATGTATCTAGGTTAAGTAGTTAAAATGAAATATTAAATGAAGAAGTCACTGTTTATATAGAAGACATTGTCATGGGCAGCCCTTGGTATGTGACCACTACGGAGTGACAGGTGACTAGCTGGTAGATAGCTTCAACGTAAATCTTAAAACCCTTATCACGTCATACGCCTATCGTAATCCTTGTTATCTGACAGACATTTGAATTTACAATACCTCTGCGTTGATATTGTGACTACCTGACCTAAGGTAATTTCATAAGTGCAATAACTATAAGAAGCGCATAGATACAAAAGAATAGACTAGCTTATCACGTATAGGGTTCGATCAGCCGTATAAAGGCGCCGAAGATCTAAATATGTGTAACAGTGTGCTCATGAAAGCTGTAAGTGTGAGCTATGTCCTCAAGTGCGAGCGAGACACGGTACATTATCCATTTATATCTGATTTGTTGAGACTTTTGCACCATTCTTAGAGTGGCAAGTTTTGAGTCTTTTCAAAGTCTTAATTTGTCAATATAAGTGGAATATGTACCTGTGTCTCCCTCGCACTTGAGGACATAGTACATAGGTAACTAGAGAGATCACATTATATAAACACTTAGATAATACAGAGAACCCACTTAATAAGACTAGATCTGTGCTATAGCTACAGTTAAAAGATGAAGGATTGGTAGTATCCTTGAGGGCTTACATAAGGATATTTTACGGCTATGAATTACACGTAGCGAACAAGCAAACTAATGAGGGATATCCCATATAACAATTCCTTATAAATGAGAAGGTACGTAAGCTACCCTAAGCTACCTGAATCTCAATGTGGAGTATCCTTCCGGCCTTATCTTATGCCGTGGAAGTTGTGATGATAGTCAGCTGAATCAATAAGCAACGTCTTTCTATAGGAGAAACTGAGACGCTTATAACCGGATGAAATTCACAGCTTGTATCTCTGCACTGGCCATTACCCCGGCGTTGCACCCACTTGTAATGGCGCTAGGAATGACCTTATATGGTGTGCTGCAGTCACCAACAGCGAAAACACCGGGGACTTTAGTTTGCCAGAATGGCCCGTCCACCTCAATGTCACCTGACGGTGTAGTGGTAAGCCCTAGTTGGTCAACAAACGGACCCTGTGGGCTTGTCTCTGGATTGTGTACAAGGAACTTCTCTTCTTTGCTGGAGCCATCGGCAAACTCTACTAGGACTGATTTGAACTGATCCTTTGGAAGGAGTCGTTTGATCTTGCGAGTCTCGACTTTGAACTTTGACTCCACAAGCGTACTGACGAGGGGTTTCAGTTCTGCCGCTAAATCATCGCTACCATCGGTATAGATAGTGGCCTGGCCGGTAAGCTGCGCGGCATTCTGTGCCAAATGGACAGCAATGGCGGCGCCAACTGGGGCGACGGCAAGGACACCCGAGGATCCAGCACCCCTATCCTCATAGCCATGGCAGAACAGACAGTGGAAGCTAATTTATATTCACATTAGTTATATGCTAGTATGAAGAGTCGAGAACAATGCGCCATACATTCGCTTCTTCCACAATTGCTCATACCCCTCGATGTTAGGGTAAGTATTGGCTGACCCAACAGCGAGAATTACCTTCAGGAAATTCCAAGTCTTGCCGTTAGCATCAACGACTTCGAAATGGGTGGCGCCTTTCTTAGTGATTTGAGTAACGGCAATGTCAGCAAACTGTATAGTTGAGTAGTTTTCCAGGATGTTCTTCCTAGCTGCGTTGCGGTATTCCTCGGGGCTCTTATGATCCCAAGTAAGAATCATGTGCATGTGGCCGGCTCCTGCGTTCCTGTAGGTTTTGGAATCGAAGACTACGGCTGTGTGTAGCTGACGGGCCAAGGTGTTGGCTGCCGTCAAACCGGCCGGCCCTCCACCAATAATTGCAACATCAATGAAATCCATGTTGTGCTTGATGTTGTCAGCGCGGGGAAAGCCTTCAAGAAGAAAAAGGGGGAGGGTTTGAGAAAGTTAGAGAATAACTTAAGAGCATTCGTGTTGGGAGTGTAAGCACCTCGATCTTATTTCTACATCTGTTTTACTCCTTGTTTGCCCCTCTCTTTCCCTTGGCTACCAAGAGCAGTGGCAAATTAGGAGAAATTCCTCATACTATGGTAACACCAAGTAAAGTAACTGGATACAATAGAAATTAAACCCCGATACATATAACATAATATGATATAAAATATATTAAAATAAATAAAATAAAAGATTTAATTTTATAAGATATAAACTTTAACTATTTGAGCAGTTGTATGACTATTTTGAACAGAAAGTTAAAAAAATATTAATTTATATTTAATATATCGTTTTGTCGTTTTTCGTTGTTACTTAGCTTGGCAACTATTTCGGTCAAGTTACATTTTTTTTGTGTCTCGGGAACACAGCAGCGCGGCGTAAGTGATAGTCTACCGGCTTATATTTGATTGGGTAGATTTCAAGCATTGGTAACACCAACGCATGCATATACGTAGCCTGCTTCAAACAGATAACTGCCAAGGCTGACGGGTTGGTGTTGAGAAAAATACATATCTCGAAAAGAAATTACTATTTGAGGTGCATGATGGATGCTTGGCGAGTGCTCACATTCTACAACCCTCCAATAATGGCTACGTACGCAACTATCAAATAGGAGTAGCATGTTAGAGTTGATCCTCGCAACAAGTTACTCTTTAAAACCAATGGTGACGTATTTCAGCATCACATTGTGTAAGATCAACTATAACATACCTCCTCTTTTGTCTACATAACGCTACATATTGTTGATATGCGATGAAAGCCCAATATCATCTATGCACTAGTCCTGTATCGGCATTGCTGCTATTAATATCACAATCTTTTGTTAGAAATTTGACTTGGGGTTATGTCGATCCCTTCACTGCTATACGATACCCTTTCAGGCAGCCTCATACTTCGGGGCTCCATGTAATATCACGGGTCCCTATTTAGGCACTAATATCTACTTCTATGCAACGGACTAAAGAACGTTCTATAGTTCGTTAACGCTATGTGAAATACCTACAAATGTGTGAACTCAATAGGATATGAGGGCAAGCGATTTGAATTGTTAGTTCACTGTCATGTGATAGAGGAACCCCGCGAAGAAGGAAGTAGTACATAGATCTACGAGGCTATGATATTCGTCTTCAGGCAACCAAAGGCGGGGATACATTGCAGCTCATATCGCTGTGGCTTACTTTCCAAGCCTTTTGACTCTTGGAAAACGGATTGCCGCCCCGTGGTGTAACACACCATATGCTGCGCGGCGTTCACGATACTAATCATCTTGGGCGGCCTAAGAGTGTAGTTAGAAAGTCCTGTACGCAAGTCCGCCCCTCAATTGTTTGCTGCCTTTATGACTCTCTGATTTCGCACCCAAAGAGTTCCCCCTAAGGAATGAGTTAATCTGTACTCTCCTCTATCATACTTTAAGAAATTTGTTTTATGTCTAGTACATAATGACTTACACTAAACAACACTACTACCAGACCCCCGGCCACGTAATTGCCGCGGGGATGGTTCTTTCATTAGTGGATATCCTTGCGGTCATGTTACGATTTATGATGAGGAAGAAAGAGAGGCAACCGTTGAAGCCGGACGACTGGCTCTTACTCCCTGCTACAGTATGTCCTAGGCCAGATAAACATTATTAGGATTTTTTCCGTACTAACAAGTCTATTGTATAGTTGCTGACGACAGGAGTTGGTATTTGTTTGGTGTTTGGTGTGTCGCGAGAGGCGATGGGATATCGAGAATATCCAACGTCGTTGGAAAATCCATCCGAAATTGCCATCTACCAAATGTCTACCTCGATCAAGGTATGAACTCCAATATATATTGAATTATCAGTTCCTAATTTGAGTACCAGCTTGAATGGTCTATCAGTCTGATACTTCCCATCGCCCTGGCTTGCACGAAAGTGAGCTTTCTTCTCTTCTATAAGCGAATATTCTCTATCAGTAGGAGAATCAATTGGGTACTCAATGGCCTTATCATCTTCGTCGTCATGTGGGCACTGGCGTTCTTCTTTGCCACTCTGTTCTGCTGCAGAGTTATGCTACTTTTCATCTGGAAACCTATTTCGGAAATGTCTGAATGTAAATTCTTTCTGGACGTATTGATGGCATTTTGTATCACTGGGTTTACTACTGATCTTGCGATTATCGTTTTGCCTATCCCATTGGTAGGTGCCCATTTCACTTTATACTGACCCCAGCATTGCTAATACTAGATGCCATCGAAGATTTGGCGCTTGAAGTTATCTTCAGCTCAAAAATATACAGCCAGCGCATCATTCCTCCTTGGATCAGTGTAGGTTATCACCTGTTGGTTTTAAGTTAAGGGTAGTAGACTAACTCCTAATAGGACCGTTGCTTCTGCATTGGCGCGCCTAATAGTTTCTGTTGGCTTCGTTGCTGAGGCAGCAGATCCTAGCAGTGATAATATTCGTAAGTGCTATACAACTTTTATAGAAAGGAACATATTCTAAGATGAAAGTAGTGAACATAACGTTGTACTGTTATTGGGGAATGGTTGAATGCAGTGTAGGTGTTTTTGCCGCCTGCTTGCCAACCCTCCAGCTATTTTTCCGTCGGAGGACTTGGCAATCGGTCGCGAGTAGAACACGAAGTCTATTCAGTAGCCGATTACGAAGTGCCAGTTATAGCGAATATAAGGACGGAATCGCTATCCAGGTCGACCGCATGGTCGACGTTATTAAGGAGAAGCGAGGTTCCTCTAATCTGTTGGACGCCCCAATTGCGGGTCAGGACCCCCTAAAGAATAATACATACACGTATACTATGAATCAACCGACAACAATCAGAGAGACTATTTAGATTAGCCAACTCATCCAGTTCAGGTAGTCTTCTGGTCAAAGCGAAAGGAGGTATTCTCACACTCTCTAGGCTATACCTTAAAAACATTCGCAAAGTCGAACGACTGCTCGGATAATTTCACAACGGGTATGGTATGAGAAATTATTTTGACTTGATTAGAGGGAGAAAGCAGCTTTATTTTTAGTTCTATTGTATTCACCTCTAACAGAATGCTGGTCTCCTATTTTCTATTCTAAATGTCGAATAATTGTAGCAAATATTTTTGGTAACCCACGTATGCTTTTCTCTATTTGAGAAGACCAGATTTCAATATGTGACACAACTCGGCGTTTCCAATCCAGGGCCGCAAAGAACTACCCGATCCCCGCTTCCTCAGTTTCAACTATCGGCAGAAGCTCTTCGATTGGAGTATGAACGAAAAACTACTTAAGACAATGAGCCATTTGATAACGAGGTGTCACAAGAGGAATATTATGTGTCCATCGGGGCTCATTGATATAGCCTCTGAACCTTGGCGTCAGAAAAGAATACCTCTTTCTATCCACGCGCTTTCATTCCCCTCTATTGTATGCTAGGCAATTCTCCATACTACATGAATAGACCGGCGTACGAATCCTTGTATCTTAGTAGCGGTAGATCAATCATCTGCCTGTAATCACAACCCCCTCTCTCATATCAAGTACTAGATACTGGTGTAGTACGATACAACTTGAATAGTCGCCGAGGAGGGTTTTATTCACACATCTTGCATGAAGTACGCAGAAACAAGTGCCCAGATTGGAAATTATAGCAGTAGATCAA
This sequence comes from Daldinia loculata, assembly GCF_022478755.1. NCBI lineage: Eukaryota > Fungi > Ascomycota > Sordariomycetes > Xylariales > Hypoxylaceae > Daldinia > Daldinia loculata. The sequence continues at coordinate 98,246 of NW_026054915.1, forward strand.
GACCATCCACGTCTTCATATCAGTCAAGCCGCATGACTACTAATAGTGAATATCTCTATCATATGCCTAGTTCTGACCATAAAAGGATGCTTTCCCAGTAAGAGTAATAGTAGTGTGTGGACTTTGAAGATATCGAGAGAAACAGCATTCGAACTATCACAATTAAATACCACCAATATCTACTATCCATACACCTCTATATACTGCAGCTCGGCTTCGGGTTGAGACAAATACATCAGAGTTCGTACTACTAGAATTTTCTTATGGTGACTTACAATGCTGAACAAGACCCCGTAGTCATAATGCAATTCACTACTATTTTTGTGGTCTTTGCCGTCGCCGTCATGACCGCCCCAGCTCCCAACTCCGATGCCAACCCACTTATTAAGGAAGCTGTCGATATTTCTAATGACATCATTGAGCCCAAGGCTTGCTGCCTCTAAGGGGGCGATGTTGGATTCGATCGGAGGTGGGGATAGGCGGAACAGCTCCTTTGGCAGTAGTCATTCGTTTAGAAATGGTACTTACCTATATGTTAGTAGGTAGTAAGAAGGACTTGGTGGAGACAATTAAATAAGCTATATCTATATTGTTTCTTCAAAGGTGACCATAGTGAATTATCATAACGTACATGCCTACCTACCTAGGTATCCAATGTACCTAGATACATGTAACCTCCAATTGAGGCCAAGACAACTTCAAGTATGGATGTAAACTAAAATAGAAACAATCTCCGATCTAGCTACCTCGCACAGATAAATTCTTTTTTAAGTGGCTGACGAAAGTAGGCTGTTGGTAACCAGCTAGGTAGCTGTTGCTACGAGATAGATTAATTGTGATAAGACGCACTGCACTGATGATCGCTTATGCCAAGGAAGGATAGTTGCTATCCCGTTCGTTATCTATCTAATTGGGTTATAAGCACAGGTTATGCATGCATATTTATAAACACCGAATATCTGACCGATGGATCAAACGTAAGCAAGGCTCTACCAAGTTCTATGCAGATAATTTCATTATATATTATCTTGGCTTTAGGTCTTGAGCCGCATAGTCTGACAGGCGCGAACCATGAAGGTTGTATTGTGGGTGACATGTTATCGAAGTCAATGAAACATTAATAAACTAGCTGCGTTACCCGTTCGCGCAGGCGCTTACGGGGAGTGCCTTAGGTACCTAGCTTCAAGAGTGCCTTTTACGCCACATAAGTCTGGCCTTTCTGATTGGCTAGCCACACCTTAACGCACGTCCGATGAATTTTTTGTAAAATCAATTGACCTATTATAGTATTGTATAAAAACTTTAATAATTGGTATCGTTGGATAGAGCTCGTTTTGCATGACCTTTCTATCCTATTTGCATATGTTTCAGACCTTATGCGATAGAATGGCAAAGGAAAAGGTCGCCAACTGCGGGGCGATTCTAAGGATCTGATTGGCTGGAAAAATTGTGGCAGTACTAATAAAATATAGGAGAGTTGATGTCTCTTTGTAACCCCAACTGCTTAACCTACCTAGCTAAGGTATCTAACCTGTTGCCGATTATTATTGACTCCATTAAAAGTGCCGGTACCATATCTCATTACACAATCTACCTCTTAACCTCGTATACTGGGCCATTGGTTTTACAGCCTATATTACCTACCATGCATACGTGTGGTGACCCTGGGTCGAATCAAGCGCTGACCTGAGTTGGTGGCGGATCCCCATCTAACTCCTTACCCCAACAGCCGCGATGGTCTGGAGCTTGTTACACGAGAAATAGCCAGTCTCTGTATCATTACTAGCAACGAGGCGCACCCGCGTTGGTTATCACAAATACACAGTTGTGCATATCTGACAGTGGCGGGTTGTGTGGTACACACCATCCGTTTTAGTCCGAGACTGCATCTATCAAATGTATTCAAATCCTGGCAATACCTTGTAATTCTATCAAATCTCGCTCGGCATGCGTAAGGCTTGCGCAATCATGGCTGTACGCAAGTCAGCCGCCAGTTGTACAACCTCAACAACTATAGATCTTCCTCCGCTACGGATACTGCTGTTCTGCTAGCTAGTTTATTTACTAGTAGAGAAATTGAACCACTAAGTTTGTCGCTGCCAATAATTATCATCATCTCTGGATAGTATTTGCTACTTACCTCCTTACCTTGGATCTGCTTTGTAGGCATGATGCCCGAGCAAAAATATGAAGAATATCGTCTTCTGGGTTCAGACGATGAGCCAGCTAGCGATTCGGCCACATCTAACGAGAATCGCCAGGCTAAGAGTCTAACTATACCCTCGTGTCTACTGAGTAAGGACATATGGAAGGTATTCGCCGTTGGTTTTATATTCACACTATCGCTGGCAGCAGGGTTAGTTATAGGTTCGAAACTGCAAAAGGCAAGCCACGTCAATACAATATTATCCTACCGTAAGTATAGAACAACGAAAAGCCGAGCTCCATGTTAATACTACTGTTAGCTAAACTTGAGTACTCACGAACCAATACGCTGTGGTGGAATACAGAATACAGCGCCGAGGATGCGGAAAACGCAGTACTAAACCAACTTTGGGACAGCATGATCCCATGGGAAAGTGGAATTATTGCGCTCTCCAACGATGAATCTGAGGCATTAAATCTCCCCGATTCTCAGCCATTTCCATGGGACTCTAGTCGGAAGAAAATATATATTATCAATGCCCATCATCTACTGCATTGTGTTGTATGTAACCCCATTAACCAGAGCAATGAACATTTAGACCTCTTTGACCATCTTCTTGATGTGCTAAGGGGGTAAATCCGATATTTGATGAAGAACAGTGGCTAATTGATTTACTGCCTGCAGAGGAATATTTATATATCCATCCAGCAATACCGTACCAACAAAACACAATCAATAAGCTATTCGCATATACTACACTGTTTAGACAGTTTGCGTGTCGAAACAATGTGTGCGGCGGACGAGACTCTCCGCTACGTTCCCTTGAATTCAGTTCATGGATTCCGGCCAGGTGATGGACAGCAGCGGAAATGTCGCGACTGGAATAAGCTTCAAGAATTCGCTGAAGCGCACAGCCCATGTTATCGCTATCTTCAACCAGGTAATACGACTTTCTCAAACTTGGAGCGCTTCAAATTCTGTCCCGAAGACTCTGGATATTTGCCCAAGATTCGCAAGTATTTCGGCTATGGTACTGATTGGGCTCCCGAGGCACCAGAGGGTCCAAGGGAACTGGAATGGTAAAGTTAAGAATGGTAGTATAATAAGATATAGGAGCATAAGCTTTATTTATTGAAAATAAAGGGATTAAGGCTAAGCCAATGTTGTTTTAACTCGAGTTCGTTATGAAACTATTCTGCATTTTTCATATTAAGTGGTCTTACGGGCCATCTTAGATGCTTTGTACATAAATGGAAGACCAAGGTGTGTAAGTTGGTCGGTATGTCGTAACTGAAACTCGAGAGAGTGATGCAATCTGGTAGTATTATTCCAAATAGTAAAACCTGGTGAAGCAACGTTAGGGGGTCACGACTCAAGTCCGCATCCTTCCTAGATTCACTTGAGCACTGGTCATATAGAATCAATACCGAGGGTGTATGTAAGTGTCAGCTGCCCCTTATATGTACGTTGGGTTCCACCACATTTACCCCAGCACCAACCAAGAACCCCAACCTTTCTACGGGGTTATTTCTGCTCCTCTATTTTCATTAAATAAGTGCTTGTGCCAGTACCTTCTTTTTACCTGGAATAGATGATCTACAATAAAGCATCTACGCATTAAACCTCTGATTCTTTTCCATCAATGGCTTCCACATCCACTCCAACGTTTGAGGAAGTCCGTAAAGAATATGACGATCAGGCTCCATCATATAATAGCCTCTTGAAATTGCCTTTCGGTATCTTTGAATCCCAGCTCTTCGAATCTGCCGTCAGAAGAGACCTTTTTTGCCAGGGATCTACTGTTTTGGACCTCGGTGGTGGTACTGGGCTTAGAGCCCGTCAAGCCCTAGAGGCAGGTGCTGCGAAGGTAGACGTCGTCGACATATCAATTGAAATGATGGAAGTCGGTATGAAAGACACCGCAGTACTCATGGGGCCGAATGAAAGCGCAAAGATTCGTTGGTTTTTAGGTGATGCGTCAAAGCCCCTATTCGGCCAGGGGGGTATTGCTGAACTTCAAGCATCATATGATGTGGTGATGGCAAATTGGATATTTGACCATGTAGATAGCCTCTCAGTGCTCGATGCAATTTGGCGTAACATTGCGGCTGCACTACGACCGGGTGGCCGATTCATCGGGGTGCGCGCATGCGATCCACGCACTCAAGCCATGGTCACAGGGAAGTACGGACCTACATGTCAGGATTTTGCGGAATTTCATGGAGGCCTTTATTACAGTTCTACGATACCTGATGATTCGGGCCCACCTGTTCAGCTCAAAAATGCGTCATTGAAAATAAGCTATACAGGATCTTCAGAAATGTACGAAAGATATGGGTTTCACAGAGTCGAGATTGAGCCATGCGAAAACACTAAGGTTGTTCGCGATGATCCCGAGTATTGGAAGTTGTGGGTAGAACATCCAGGATTTGTAATTGTGAGGGCGTGGAAGAAGTAAATGTATTTACATAAAGCACCTAGCCTACCTCACTACAATGGAGTACACCATCGTGCCTTAAATAGTAACTCTGTTCGTCAGAGAGAACCTTTGATTAGTGCCATACATAAAGTGAATGTCAGGATAGATGTGTCTTCTATCCTCTTACGAGAGTGCTGTGCGCCTCTTATATACCTAATCCTAGTAGATCTACCCCTGAATCCCTAACACTAACTTGGATCTCGGAGACAGACATAGTGAATGGCCTCGATCATGAGTTTACAATCTACCTAGTTACCTAAGCACTAATAATAAACCTACTAAGTGATAACTATACCGATAATAAGGAAGATACCGGCTTCATAGTAGTAGGCGAAAAGCTTCCTACCCCTCCCCGATCCCCCTAGTGTTGAGATGAAGGGTATGGACGCTATGACAGACGGCAGTAACAGATATGGAATTACCATCACAACTAAAGAGTAGATGGAGACACGATAGAATATAATTAGGAAAAGTGTGTAGTCCAAGTGATACTTTTTGTTGTCACAAGCACCGTTGTCAACAACAAAGTCCAGTACACCATCTCCAGTGCTTCTTTAGCTACGGAGCTTGATGGTCGTGACTGTAACTCTTTGTATCTGCCGTGATTTACCCTACAAACTACAATATCCGCGTTAAACACAAAGCTATATTTTCGTCCTTGTCTGCTGTTGTAATAGACATCTTACCTTCGTTACTGCCCTTCACGAGTTATATTGCTATACCCTCTCTGTCTTGCGTATTCCGAAAGGATTTGAGGACAACTATAGAGGCTCTAAGGATGTACCCCTTCTGGATTATAAATAGACGGGCAAAGAGGACTTCATGATCTATTGAAAACGAAAAGGGGCAGTGATAATGGTACGTTCTGTCAGGTGTACTTGAAGTCGGTTTCGAAATTATTGTGATGTAAGTCAGAGAGCTATACCAATGAGGCAGCTACGAGTCGTTACACAGGTCTTAGAATAGGGCTTCGTTTTAAGCCCCTTAAATAGAGCGAGTTAGTAAAGTATAGGGAAAGTGCCTAGATATTAGTGAATAGTAAACCAACTCTAAACTTGCAACAGCAGCGACGATGAGATGGTTGGAAGCTAGGACCTAGCCCCTAATTCTATGCAAAGCAGCTAAGTGCATGCAAGATAGGTATACCCTTCCTCTTTTTCTGGGTAAAATCAACTGATACCTTCCGCACCATGCCAATTCATTAGGTATAGATGCTGATAAATAAAGAGGCAATTGCCCTTCGCCCCTGAACTCTGATTAGTACCTAATCATTGCTGTGGGTTAGGTCGTGTTGAACTTTTGGAACTTCCTTAGGAAGGAAGGATGCTTCTTGTGAGAGAGAATTTGACACGTAACTGCTTCTTGCCGCAAGATTGTTTCTGCTGACCGCCTTATTTCCAATATCAACTCGGCAGGTCCAAGCTGATGAAGATAACATCATCTCCATCGCATTAATCTAGAATATCCAGTACACGAGTCATCATTCATCGGACAAGCGCAACCATACCCCCCAGTATTTCAACCCACGCAGGTTTACACATTGTACATTAAATTTCACCTTTTTACTATTTCTGAGAACCTGAATTATCATACAACGCGCTCTGCTTAAGTCTCAGTAGCCTCAGCACAGACTTTTACATCCTTAACCCAAAATTACAACCTAAACAAATCACAATCCAAACAAACATCAACCTACACAAACTACACTCAGTTAAGCGAATCGCACCCAAACAATCTACTTTTCTATTTGAAACGCAGTAGCTCTAGTTTCGAACTGATAAGCTTTGCTCATCACGACGGAAAAAGCTACTTGCGAAGGTCGCGAGGCACAGACAATCGTTCTTGGATATATTCATCAACTCGGTGCATTGCAAACTCACCTTACATCCCCACCGCATTCGCCATCTTAATCTAAGGGTACCTAAACCATGCACACAGTTACATACGCGTAAAACAGTCTTATATCCTACATATGGGTTTGGAATAGAATCAACAAGCAACCTCTGAATGGGCGGCATCCAAGCAAATGGCCTCCGAAAAAACAAACCCCCCAACGTCAGACCAGCTAACCTAAGAGAAATAAGACGACAGCATTGTTCTGGTGGCTACGAAAACTCCCACCGTCAAAGAGTTGTTGGAAGAATTCATATCCAAGGAGAAACACTGCCTTTGCAGAGGTGCTCCCCTAAACTATGGACTTAAAGGATATTCAACAACGCTAAGACTTGTCACCGAATCTACTGTGGCCTGGATTTAGACTTGGGGCATCTGATGTCTCTCAAAACATCTCGTGACTCTTCTAAAAATAAGCTACGCTTTGGGGGGAAACAGCCACCGCGTTAGGGTCTACTCGTTTAGGGTTAAGGACCCTGACGCGGAGGAATAAGGCCCAAGGCTTGAAACTCGAAGTTGGCTTGATCGACGGGTGCCTCGCAAGAAGCCACCGCCGCTATGTTGCGCACTTAAGGATCATCGACAACATGTCTCATCCCACAGCACAACGTACAGAACGAGCTTCAAAATGGTTGATTAATAGAATGATGGATGGTGGAATGAACAAAAGGGGCGCATCTTGCACATGCGGCTTGGCTTGTAAGTTGGTTGGTTCACTAGGTACCTCCCGTGACCAAGGAAACATTGACTGGAAAAACCGGTATCCCCGAGGACATAATCGAAAAGCTAGCCAGACGAAGAAGAGAACTTTCCTCAGATGACGAAGAAACAAACAGACCAATCAAATATAAACGTTTCCGTTGAGGAAAACGAGGACGTTTTTGTCTTCTTTCGGGGAGGGGGTTATGGCAGGAGATAACAGTAGCTTACCTACAACAATCCAACCTCATCCGACAACGTCAACGCAACTACACCATTGCCTGATCTAATATCACTCAAAACTGATCCAACCCTACCCGTAGTCCCTACGCAACAACCACATACACCACAGATCTCACAACCTATAAACCCATCGGCATTAAATACACTACCCGAGTTAATCAGACACGAACAAACATGTAGGCGACAAATATTACGGGAATTACAAGACGTAATACCGTTAAAACCTCTGGCACCATCGAGAACTAAAACATAGCGATTATACCAAGCATATTGCCAAGAAACACCCAATCAGAGAAGCACAGTACCTAATAAGGACCAACCCTTGCAGCCACTACTACAGCCCAATCAACCCGACCAACCGGAAAAAGTCATTTCTCCAGCCGTACAACAACCCGATTTACCAACCGCACCATCATCTACATATGAGACCGACACAATGGGAGACGCAGGAGGAAGCGGCAGCGGCAGCGGAGGCCACGGCCGACCACCTGCGCCACCAGCCATACCCAATGTCGACGAAGAAGGACGGCGACAAATCGCCGAACAGGTTATCGCATTGCAGATGAGTTTCGGCTTGTCTTAGATATGAAGACCATCCGGCAGATACTAAAGAGGATGCGATGGATTCACTAAGCAATGGCTTATAAAATTAATTGAAAACCAACGAGGACGTTGGCATTTTTTTCGTGAGGGGGCATATGATAGACACTATCATTAGATAAGCTACTAGATAGGTACCTTACAATCTCCCGGGAAAACCTCCAAGAAAATGGTCAATATAACGGGTTGGTCCACTAACGATACTAAAACGGGTTGGAGATCTAGCATACGAGTTAAATATCCCGAACCACTGGAAGATACACAAAGTGATATCTGTGGCTCAACTCTATAAGGTACCCCAGGGAGCAGACCCATATAATAGACGAAAACCACAAACCGGCCGTGTCGTGGTCGAAGGCGATGACGATGAATGGCTATCCTACGAAATTGAGAGACTACTGAAGAGACGAATAAACAGACAAGGTACACCAACACTGGAATACCTCGTACGATGGAAAGGATAAGGTAGTCTGCCAGGAGGTACATATTATCCCGGCACTACAGCACAACTCCAACAACACCAAGTCGACAGTACTACATCGTAGCCCGAACGAAGTAGTATACGGATTCAAACCCAGGACACGAACTAATTCTTCGCGGAAGGTTCTGTTTAACATGTATCATGTTGGCGCCTGCGGGGTTTCTTTGAGGAGGATATACCCAGGTCTTTGTTCTGATAAAATGGAAAAAAATCCAGAGTCACTAGGACTCTGGCAATCTTGTATTTCAGCATGCTCCATAGGACCGTTGGCTTAGGATTCTGGTTTGCCTCATCATAAAACAATAATAATCAAAGGTCTCTATAGACTTGACTTAACTATCTACGCTTTCTGGTTGTTCATGGCGGTATAGTTCCCTGAGGAATCGGCCTAATCCTAGAATATCTGCTATCATGATTCGACTACAGAGAACACTTAGCCCTAGCTAGTCTGATATAAAATCATGCGATATGAAAATTACGTGCTCCGTGTAAAGAGATTCTTCATTGAATGTAACGGTTATTTTAGGAGCAAAATGACGATTGTTTGATTGAGCCAAGAGCTGTGCTTATCCCTTTCAAAGGACTTCTACCCACTATTTATCGAGAACCTGGATGGAATAAGGGACTTCAGTGTCTCTTCCTAATTCTGTCTAACCTCGATGAAGCGATAATAGGTGCTTACAATATGTTAATATCCGTACAAGTCACTAGCCTAAGACATGGAAGTATGTAACCTAGATGCTTTGAAAAATAGTCTCGCACTGGTAATATTGATACGAGCAAAGCTTATGTAGATAGACTACCATCTCCTATCCACCAACTGGACGTGCTGAAGATACCTATGTAACTGCCAATGAAGCACCGTAGTCTCAAAACGCCAACGCCGTAAATAGGAACGGGAAAACATGACTCGAAAGTCGAAAGAGACTGCTATGCATCTAACAACTCACTTAGACCGGTTATAGCCTGATCCAAGTTCTGGCCGCGGCGCAGCTCGGATGTATCAAGACCACACCCTCTTCCTGCAATTCATCCATTCTAGACTCCTCTATTACTACTTCTCCTACTAAAATCCAAGGCTGCGGTTGTGGCTAACACGAAGGTAAGCAGACGTCTTGGTTAGTTCGCTCACATGGCCATTTCGGCTTGCAACTTCCGCAGTTCTGCTTCGTCGTCGTCCTCCGCAATGGCTTGTGGTTTGGTTTGGACTATTTGATAGCATTAGCAGACGGAGGACAAAGTCCGTCGGGGGAGGTATAGGCTTACTCTCTTGGTTCCCGACTGCCGGCATCCTGTGGATAGCATCGGATACTGGTACGGTGCCTGATTCGAGCATCTTCTTGTCGAGCTGTTCTTGCATCATCGCCTCTAGCTCGTCGTTCAAATCTTCCTCGTCCACCGTCTCGCCGATGTGCGCACTCGTGATAGCCGCGACGATTTCTTCGCTGAGCGCGTTCTGTTCCCGGAGTTTGTCCCTAACATATCCTGGTAAGCTGCCATATACACCGAAAGTAATCGAAGTTCTAGCTGGAGAACGTACATAGTCTCGTCGACCTTTTCCGGTGTGAGTTTCCCGTGGATATCGCTCATCGCTTCGCCTGCTCTCTGCATTGCGGCAAGAGTCTCGCGGTTAATATTAGCTGACTCGATAGCGTTGATTTGTTGTTCCAACGTCCCAATTTGCGATATCGTCTGCTCGAGGCTGTGCTCGTGCCCCTTCTTCCTCCGCAATGCGGCCTTCGCGGCTAACCGCTTGCGTGTCAGCTCGGGTCGGTGGGGTTCCGTCGGTGAGCAACAACTTACCGGTCTTATTCGTGTTGACATTCTTTCGGGCGATGGCGTCCTGCTCTTCCATCTGTGCCATTAAATGTTTCTCGCGCTTCTGCAGCATCTCGAGCTGCGACCGTAGGCCGATAATCGCATTTTTCGGGCTGTCCTTTTTCTTCTGAGCGGCGCTTCCACCGAACCAGGCCCAAACGCCAGACATGGTGAACGACGCGTACTTATCAGAGCCGAGGTTGATTGAGCGTTGGGAATCGGCAGGTATGATTTAGATAGGGGTCTCGATTTGATAGCCGGTGAGATATCGATCGCGGGGTAGAATCACAGTAGAATCGTAGTTAAGGAGATGACGTCGCTTTTTCCTATTATGCCTTAGAAGGCAGATCCGTCGACTATGTTGTCTGGAGAGCGGGAGTTTAGGCGGTATCAAAAAAGGCGAAGGAAAGCTGTAACTGTCACGAGATTGTTGAGGTCTAGGCAGGTAGATAGATGGATATGATGCAAGTGGTTCACGCTTTAGGTAAGTCGATCAGGTAGCAGAATGGACAGAAGGGATTGGATGACGCCGCAGCCGACAAGGGCGACAGGGGGTAACAGCGTGCCCACCCGACGCCTGACCTTTTTTAATGGCCGGTGTTTAGCCGGATTAGTCAGTCAATGTCCCAGGTGACCAGTAAGGTTTAAAGATGTATTAGTGAGCCACTATGTCATGTATGTATGTAATCCGTACACAGTAGCAAATCAACTAATAAAGTCAAAGGCCGGATAAAGCATTGATTCTTTATAGAAACCCCCTTTCTTGTCTTGTACTAGATGAAACTGCCTACCAATTGATTTCTTCTTCACCTCACCAACTTCAACTTCAACGGCGTTGATCATACTCATCTACTCTTAACTTAACTAATGTCTTATGGACCTCTTCCGTCGATACGCTGCCTCCTCTCGCATCTTTCTAAAAGGCACGTGGGGGATAAGGTCAGGTTTCTTGGGTGGTAAGACCGTTTGCTTTTTCTCTTTCTCCTCATTTTATCTGCGAACGAGCTTGGGCACCTCCGCAATCTCTGCGGCCGTTTAGTATCATGTAAAGTTTATGACGACAGCTCTCAAAACCCTAGAGCCGGTCCTTGACCTACTGGGCTTTCTCATACGGGCGTGTGCACTAATAACATTATTAGTGTAACTGGATACTCGACCCATTCAGCCACATTGACTCTTCAACACGAGTATCCTAAGGGTACCAAAACTAGAGTCGGTGCCGATGTTACACTTCTTCTCCAGAACCTCAACTCCGAACAGACGGATATTGGTCAATGGGTCCATGTAATAGGCTACATCACATCTATCGACCGGACGTTTGCTAAAGCCACGGTGGGATCTCATACAGAAAACATTGGGGTTCAGGTACTTGTTCTCTGGACAGCTCGTGACATAGACATCTCATCATACGAGAACACTCTCGTTTCCGAGGTTGAGTGACCACAACGGAAGACCCAGGCTCAGATACAATTAGCCAGGGGAATTTTCCATCGTCTCCAAACAAGCAGAATAAAGCGAGGTACGATATGATGCATATCACTACCTGGGCGGTAGTCATCGAACGATCGAGGACCTGCGTGCATTCAAAGACGCTAATCCTGCTTTGCTTGGACTCTTCTAAATTACGAAAACATGATTACGAATGGATTCATCTAGATGACGAGTCACTAGAGCACATTTTTGTCATTTGGTACCATTACATTGTCAAAAATGACACTCATCGCGGACTGCTTTTTAGCGAGAAGTTTGCTTACTGCAGCTTCAAACGCAGGTGATGGGCTGGTGAGGTTGTTGATGGGCTTTACAGGCGCTGAAAGGCTATGCCAAGAGCTATCGCAGCCAACCCCGGCTTGTATGCCAACTCAGCAGCTAAACACAATTGAAGCGCAGCTGTTCTTCAAGAGATAAGCTCCGACCGATCTCCGGTGCTACCTTAATTCATAAAAGCTCCGCTCTCGGCCGGTCACGACCTCCAGACCTCCTGGGTGTTGTGGATTATGCGGCAAACCCCGTTCATTGGTAGCTAGGTCGAATAAACAAAAAAGGGGCTATATCGAGCCTTATATCTACCTAAATGTCTCGACTTCTAGATGGCATGGTCCGCTTACCTGCACGACTTCTGCATGACATGCACAGAACCACGGAGTAAGATGCTTAGTGTAAGCCAATTGGGGACTAGGTCTCGCCAAAAAGAGCTTAAACTTCTCTGGCTTGTTGCGGCAGGTTGAGCGCCTTATGTACCTAATGCAGACAACCATTGAACTATCACGTTTCAATCTTTGGGATCCACAGAGGCTTCAGCAATGCCAGATGGCAAACCCTCGCTGGAGGATAGCTACCTCCTGCAGCTTTCAATCTAGGAACAACCCATTCTCGACCAACTTGGAGCCGCCGAAGTCCCGCTCGGCGGTGGGACGCATGCCCTCGAGTCCTTTGCGTCGTGCTCCCGCCTGTCTCACGGCGCATTTGCGTTACATCGGCGATCTGCTGCATCCCCAGACAGTTTGCAAGCTTGCAAAACCTCACTTCCGGGACATCTCGCCCCCTTTCTTGTCATCGTATGGTCGCCGAGAATTATGAATTCTTCGATCTTTTCCGCGGCGCTTTGAGCCCTCTCCGGATCCATTTGAGATTAATACTGGCTGGTGTAATGGGCGCTTGAGAGGCCTCTCGGGATTTAATTGCGAGCGCGCTGCGGCCTGCTTCTCCCACATCTCCTTCGATTTCAAGCAGATGTCGTCAATCTGTTCCTGAGCGCATGTTAATATCGATAAGGTTCGCGGCGGGTGGATTGCCCTACGTCTGTCAAGCATGGCCCGGGTGTAGAGATTAGGAAGCCGTCCTCTCCCTAAAAGCATGAGTCAATGTATTGTTCGCAACTCTTCATTGTGGTTATCCTACTTCTCGGGTATACGGTCTAACGGTGGCATCTGGCCCTAGATAGTATTGGAGCTCCTGGGTGATGACCTTCTTGTGGATGTCAAGATGCGGTATCCAATATTTATTCATGGGAGAGGATGCCATCTTTTGAGCATATGCTGAGCAGAGGAGGAATCTCAGGAAAGCATCTAAGATTAGCACGAAGTCGGTCAAGGGGGCTATTTATGCGAGAAGGCTAAGAATAGTTGCGCCTCACAAGCTTACCGCCGACTGTTGAGCAGCAGCGCAACACTACCGGGGGTCTGGTGTATTTTATCTTCACACCGCCCTCGACGTGAAAGAGGCTTTGACAGCCGTGTACTTATGTTGTCCGGCTTGCCATACCTTCGTCCCGAATGCGACTGTTGTCCGGTAGGTGCATACATACACAAGGGATGCAGGTTCGCCTCACTTACACGCCCCATTTTTCTACGAGGACGAATAAGCATCGCCCATCTGCTCATAACACAGGGCATGGAATATCCACAACTTACACATTGGTATTGGCTCTCATTGCTCAATTTTCTTTTGCGGTCAGTACTGTGTCTGGATCACATTGCAGTACTCCCCCTGCCGGTACCGAACTCTTACCTCTTCTTACGAAACTGCGTTACGCATTCACGCCCGAGCATGTCTATACTTATGAGTGGGATGTCCTATCAAGGATTCTTCCTACTTCCGTGGCGTTTTTCCTCATATTTAACGACAACCAATGAGAGACTCAATAAACAAGTTATGCGCATTTCCTTGTCATAACGTCTCGATAAAGGTCAGCAGATGTCAGGAAACGAATACCGTCTTCTATTCGCGAGCCGGAGCCTTAAACTCAATATTACAACCATCTGCCTTTGAGCTTCCTCCCCAACCCATGTTTCCCCCGTCATCCTACCCGAATCAGGAAATTACACCATTTATTGACTACCTACCCTAAGCCACGGGTGCCTCATATCCTTTATCCTTCCTTATAAGGCTTTCAACCGATTCGGGATACATCGTCTCGACTTATTCCCTTGGCATAATTCGTACGCTAGTTGTTTCTTATCAGCTGAAAGCTATGGAAGGGTTCTCAGTTTCAGGCTGGTGTGACATCAAGGCATAAGAGAAATCCAATCATGAACTCGAAATTTGGCACCCCCAAATTCTTGATCTTACGTAATGCGGTACAATTTCCTGTACTACTCATCCTACGATTTGGTTTGTTCAACTTCTGCTGCTATGCTGGCAGTCTACCTATGTGAGTATGACCGACTCCGCGAAATACCACTATAATATGGTGTACTATTCAATGTCTTTGTTTATTTTTTTCACTTAATGCCGACTGCATGCTTATTATACTGCATGATTACCTTATTATAGGATGGTTTATTCCAGGCGCAAGCAGCGCTTGTTAAGAATCAACTGCACGCACGCCGATTGCTTGCGGTTCAACAGGCCTTCTGATTCAGCATTGCAATGCTCACCCGGACACCTAGTCATTCGTCGTAGATATATTGTGGGTGAACGTTATCAGGATGTGTTGCCAGTTACAGCAGTAGAGATATAGGACGGTATGATAACGTTACTCCCTGGAGACAGCCTCTTCAGTCGCCTACGGCACTCATTTGCTCTGGCAGTAACTAGGAGACCCCAATCCAGTCAGCACCAGCCAGCAATTATTCACTCCTGAATCCCTTGTCATTAGTAAGGATGACCGTCTCGAATTTCGAGTTAGCTGTCTGCTCGAGGCAATCAATTAAACGGCGATCTCGGCTATCACTATACAAGTCGAGAAGGCCCCTTTTTCGGTCTCGTACGTAGTGATCATCTGATTATTGTATCGGTTTAGCGACAGCAGTATCCCGAAGGCGTCGCGCTCTTCGTAATGGCAGGTTACAGCTTACTTTTTACCGGTTTGATGTAGTTATCATTCGATTCTCGGAGCAAAAGTCATAATTGAAACCTATCAGCGGACGGAAGGGGACATTACGTGGCAAATCATTAGAAAACAACACTTTTATGGCAGCGGCCTATTAGATTAGCTTAACAAACCAAATAAGAACATTGACAAATAACCTTAATGCAATCGGGGAATCCCTGGTCTATACGCAGGAAAGCAATAATTATAAGCCAAGCAGCTGATATATTTTTTTCGTTTTCTTTGGACGGTTCCCGTAAGGGAAGGAAACGTGAATGATAAGAAAAGGGGTAGCACATTTGTCCCTATCCTAGTGTCAATATCTTCTACCCCCTGATTCTACCAACTTCCATCCACTTTGTCTTCCTCGTCCACCATGTTCTCCGCGTAATTACCCATATATCTCCGTTGATTACTCTAGAGCATCTTTTAGAACAACACCAGATCTTATCACGATGTATACAATGCAGTACTTAATCTGCAGTTTCTTGGCTTTACCACGACCTCAGTATCATGAACGTTGGTTATCGAAAGGCGTCGAGATGAGCGGGGAGATAGCGGCGCGGGCGGATTATTCAGACAGCTTATACCAGCTTCATACACCGTGCATGTAGTTCTAAGGGAACTTGCCACATTCACAAGTACACAGAAATGACTCGCCGTTTCTGGCAAACGGAGGTGCCTCCCTATCCCGTATATATTCGCAGGTCTAGCCTAAGTGAGACCAAGTTTTGCGTCGTTCAGCATAGGCCGACATATTCTTTTTTCACTGCAGTAGCTCTTCGTCGCTAGTAGAGTTAAGCACGCGAGCCTTTAAGCGTAGCGCTTTAGAACCATCAATCTGGAGCTAGGCATCGGCGTACCAGAAAATGACGGTGCAGTTCGAGAGGTCAAGGTGTAGATCAGATGATATGATTATGAAGTCCGTTTCACTACTAGATAAGTTTGAGAAGCGGAATACGCACTTATTTTCATATGAAGATTTCATCATCATAGCGTGGACAGTTTCTTTGGGGTCTAGGCAGCTTTTCTCCCCGTAGACTAGTTGTCGCTCAGCTCCAATTCCAGGGGCGACCTCGCAAATCCCGCGTGGTCGTTAATCTAAATAATGGACACTCCGCCAAGTTCCCTAGTTAACTCTAGAGGTACCAGAAGTGAACTCCTTACACTAAGATTTGCATTCCCGGAGTTCATGAAGTCTTAAGATGGTGAAGCCGAGGGCCACCGAACGACCTTTCTGGTCAGGGGCGTAATGGGTGATAAATACAGCATGACTGATGTCCAAATAATTATGATGTAGGATCTGCATTCGCAGCATTATAGATGTTGACACTACCGAAATTAGTTGAAATGCTTCAAGAAGACAGGAGAGCACAGAATGAAGCGATCAGTGAAGACGCTCCATCCTAACTCAAGGAATATTCCTCGACAGAAATGTTAAACGACTCGTTGAGATAATTATCTTTAGCTAGAGGCTGCATTGAAACTAATTTGTTCAGTACTCCTAAGTACTATAAATGAATCAAAAGCATTCTTTGTTTACATATATAAATCCGCAAAGGCTGTAAGTTATTTGCAACACCAAGACGTCAGTGACTTAAACGTCGCGCACTATTTGTCTATAGGTAGACTAGAATAAAACCCGTCTTGCCAGCACCTCCATAACTTTCAACCAGCGCAGCTAACCCTTTTTTAGGACTCATATCTAATCCGTGAAACAACGCAAAGTTTTACTTATACTATCCCCCTTATCAAGAACCACCGCTTTATCCCGTTAAAGAAACGCTCTCATTACACTCATCGCACCCATTCTTATATACAAATTGTCTCACCATCTTATCCAACTTTCTGAGTCACCAGGGTATATCCTCCCACAATCCCAATTTAAAACATCTTTTTTACAATAACCAAAATGACCTTTACATTTAAGATTTTTTTTATAAAAATTTAATTTTAACTTTATTTATATTTAATTAATTGATTTATATTGCGTAATTAATTTTATATGTATTATATATTGTTGTAAAAATAATAAAGTATTTTAAAACGTTTATACCGCCGGACGGTAATAAAATAAATAAAGATAAAAGTTAACTTTTAAAAAAACTTATTATTATAATATTTAAGATGTATATTTTGCGCATATTTTACATTGTTTTTATTATTATATTTTTAATAAAACGATTATATATTAATATAATTTTAAACCGGTAGGTTAAAATATTAAAATACGTTATTATAAATTTTGTAAAAATATTATAACCGAAAATTTTTAATAATATATAAAAAAGGTATAATGTAAATATTTTTGCGAATTTTGTTATAATATAATTAAAAAAAGATAAAATTTAACGTATTATTTAACGTAACGTATTTAAATAAATTATTATAATAATTAATTAAATTTTACTTATATATTAAACCAAATTTTATTAATAATAAATAAAAAAAGTTTGCGTAATATTATAAACTTTTTTTGGGAATATAATATTAATAATGTTTATTTTTAACCTTATAATAATTAATAAATAAAATATTTAAAATAATAATAAATAAAAAAAAATAAAAAAAAATAATTTTAAAATTTTTAACTTAATTTAATTAATAAATTGTAATTTTTATTATGTTAATAAATATAATATTAAATAATAATTATATTTAAAAATAATTAAATATATTTTTATTTTAAATTTATATATTAATTGTTAAAAACGTTTTATTAATTAAATTTTAATAAATAAATTTATATATATAATAAATTATTAAAATATATAATAAATGTAAAAAAAAGTAAGGTAATAAATTTATTAATTTTATAACTATTATTATATTTATAATATAATTTAACTATTTAATAAACGGTTAAAAAATTAATAATAATTGAATTTTTTTCCGTATTTTAAAGAATTACGTATGAAAAAACCGTACTGCAGTTAAAATTAAAGTTAATATTTTTAAATATATAAATTTTTATTTAAATAAAATTTGTAAAATTTAAATTGTTTGTTTAAAATAAGTTATAAAATTTAAAAATAATAAAATTAAAATTAAATTTTTAAATTTATAACCGTTATTTAAAAAAGAAAGTATTAAAATAAAAAAGTTTAATAAATAATATATATATATTATATTTAATATTTTAAAAACGTTTTATATTTATAATAATAAAAAACGAATAAAAAATATTATTGTTTAAAAAATTAAAAGTTAAATAAATAAAAATTTGGTTTATTATAAAATTTTAAAATATTTTTGTTATAATTAGATGTAGGTTATAAGGTATGTATTAATTGTATTATTATATTATTTATTAAAAGGGTTGGATAAGTATATTTATTATATATAAGTTACAAGTGTAGGCGTATTATTAGCTATTTAATTTATTAGCCTTATATATTTTAGCATTTTTATTTAAACCATATTTATAACTTGTTTCTAAGATTTTTTTATAATAGTTAAACTTGTATAACTTTGTATTTTTTTTAAGGCTTTAATTTTATGTATTAGCGAAAGCGTGGGTTATTAAGGCCTTTATAGGGTAGGTTTCCGAATTGTATTTATTTTTTGATTTTTTTTAATAATAATAAAAGATAGCAATTTTTTTTATTATTTGATGCGTTAATGTTATATTATATTTTAATTTTATTTATATATCTTTGTTTTTATAAGTATTTTATAAATAAGCGTTATTTTTTTTATAGTATTTATTTTTAATAAGTTTTAGTTAATATTATTTTTATAAGGTTGTAGTTTTATATTAGTATTTATTTTCTTAACTTTGTAACGTTGTTAATAATAATTATTGTAAATGTATGCCAGTATTTATCCTTTTATTTGTTATTTATTAGTTGTTTGTTAGGTATATTAAATAATTTTATTTAGGTTTTTTTCTTGATTTTAAGTGTTAATTTTATAAAGTTATAGAATAGGTTTTGTGATAAAAGATTAGGTATGTGATTTATTTAATTTGTTTAGTTTAAGTTGTTACGAAAGGAT
The DNA here is from genome assembly GCF_022478755.1 of Daldinia loculata. Classification (NCBI taxonomy): domain Eukaryota; kingdom Fungi; phylum Ascomycota; class Sordariomycetes; order Xylariales; family Hypoxylaceae; genus Daldinia; species Daldinia loculata. Next base: position 117,414 of record NW_026054915.1, read on the forward strand.
ATAATTTGTTAATGTATGTAAGGGATGTGGTTTTGGTATGTGTTATTTAATAATTGTTGTAAATGTTTTAAAATTTTAATATTAAACGTTTTAAGGTGGATTTGTTTTAAGTCCATTATTTATTTATTGTTAATTAAGTTAGTAATGTAAAGTTTTTTGCGTTTTTTAAGGGTAATTTTTTTTTAATAAGATAAGTTTAAGTTTTTTAAGGTTATAACGGTTAGTTTTTATATATTAATATTTTAGGGGTGTATAATTTTAATTGTTATTTTAGTAAATTTATTTTGGTTATTAAGAAAGTTTTTCATAAAGTAGTTTTATTTTGTAATTAAGGTAGTAAAAGGTTTAAATATATGGTTTTTAAGTATGTTTTATTGTTGTTATGTATAGTTTTTAAAGTATATTAATTTTGAGGTTTTTAGTAATGTGTTTTAAGGGTGTATTTTAATTTAGGTTTAATTATGGTTAATATTTTTAATTATATTTTGTATTTATATATTTTATAGTTGCGTATTTTGTATTGATGTGGGTTGTTTTATTAGTTATGAGGCGTTTATTTTTTACTATTTTTTATTTGTTTTATAAGCGAAGGTTTATTATTTTTCTAAATTTAATAAATGCGTTCTTTGGTAAAGGCTTAATAAAGCTGTTAGTAATTTATTAAGTTATAAAGGTGTATATAAAGTTTATTTTGTTGTTAATTTATTTTTTATGGGTAAAGTAAACGTTAGTTTTGATGTGTTTAATTTATATATAAAATTATGGGTTTTTAACAAGTGTTAATATTTTTTAATTATTATTGTATATAATTGTAATAGTAATTTTATCTTTTTTAACGGTTAATTTAGTTAATAGTTAGCGTAGTTAAATTGTTTTTTTTATAGTATTTGTTATATTTTTAAATTTAAATTTGTAAGTAAAAATAACAATTACTGGTTGTCTTTTCGATAACCAATTAATAGTATTATTATTTATATTAAAAATATATTTTAAAATTAATTTTTTAAATTGCATATATTTTATATAATTAATATTTATTTATTTTATAAGGTTTTCTAAATTATTTTAATATATAAGCTTATAATTTAAAGTTTTTTTTAAATATTTTAAAACCTTTTTAATTGTAAATATATATATTATAATAGGGTTTTTTATATAATAATTTAGGTATAATATAACGTATGTAATATTAAAATGTATATTTATTATTATATATATAAAATATTTTATAATTTATATATATTATTTAATATTGGCGGTAATTACCGTATAATTGTTTAAAAGTTTAAAGATTTTTAAAGTATTTATAAATATATTAATAAAGTTAAATTTCCATTAGTTTAAATTTTTAATGATTTTTTTTAGGTATGTTTTTTAATTAAATTTAATTATTTTATTAAGGTAATCTTTTTTAATAGTTATTTTTAAATAGTATAAATAAAGGCTTAAATTGGTTATTTTGAATTTTTTAGTTAATTTAATTTTAATTTTATAAATTTTATTTTTAAAAAATTTAATAATAAATAAGTTATTTATATAAACTATTATATAAATATAATTTTTAATAAATATTTTTATGTTTAAATTAAATGTTTTAAATCTTAATATTTATAAATATATTATTAATATTTGGTATTATATTTGCAAGATTTATTTTAAGTTATATAAGATTTTATTAAATTTATAATATTTATTTATACTATTTTTAAATTTAAAGAATTATTTAACGTAAATATTTTTGTTTATATTTTTATATAAAAAGGTAGTGATAATATTTATTTATTTTAATTTTAAATTTAAAACTGCCGTTATAATAAATATGGCTTTATAATTTATAGGTTTAATTATTAATGTAAAAATATTAATATAATTTAGTTTTTCGATTTATTCGAATTTTTTAATTATTTATTTAACTTTATATTAAGTAATTTTATTATTTAAGCCTTTTTTAATTTTATATAATTATTTGCCAAATAATGACTTATGTTTTATAAATAACTTATATAATATTTATATATAATTATTTATTAATAATTAATATTTAATACTTATAATTTTATATTATTAGTATTATTTAAAATTATATTTAACCTTTTTATACAATTTAAGTTTAAATTTAATAACTATTATTATTATATTAATTAAATATATAATATATTAAAAAACTTTATTTATTTTTAATTAATATTTATTAAATAATATAACATTTATTTATTATTTAAAATTATATTTAGGTAAATTATGTAATAAATTACTTCCATATTAATTAAGTTATTGTCTTTCTTTATTTACAAGGGTTTTTAAACATATGCCACAGTTTAAAACATTATAAGATTCCTTTATTATAGGTTATATATTAAGGTTTAAACGGCGTAAAATATTATAATTAAACGTAGTAAGGTTTGTTACAAGGGTAGGATAAATATGGGGTAATTTCCGGATAAATTTAATTAATTTTAGTTGATTTGTTAACAGGTATAAAAGTAATAATAATAATAATTTTAGGCGTTTTTTTAACGTTATAAGGTTTTTAATAAATATATATAGGTATTTTTTTTTAAATATAATATTATTAACGTTAGTAATTTTATTAAAGTTTATTAATAATATTTTATAAATATATATATTATTATTTTTATATTTTAATATTTTATATGTTATAATTTTATTTTAAAATATATTTGATTTTTAATTTTTTAAATAATAACCGTTAATTTTAATTATAATTAAATAAATTAAATTTAAAAGGTTATTATATTAAACCTTATAAAAGGTTTTATTTAAGACGTTATAAAATAATTTATTCATTAAATATGTTATTATTTATACAATAATAAGCTAATATTTATTAAATATATTATTGCTATATATTTATATTAATATTGTTTTAATTTTATTTTTTAATTTATTTATAATATTTTTAATAAAGTTTTTAAATTATAATTACCTTATAGTTATATATTAAATAATTATATCTTTTTATTAATAATATTGTTTAAACTTATTATTTATATATATACTTAAAATATTTAAAATAACAATATAATAATAGCGTTTAAGTCTTTTCTATTATTTTAAGAAATCTTTAAATGTTAATAGTTAATCTTTAAGGTTTTTTAATGGTATAATTTATATTATATGTAAATAATTATATATAATAATTAATTAATCTTTATTGTTATTAACGCTTATAATATTTATAAATATATTTGCTTTATTTAGGTATAATAATTCTAATTTATAAATACCTTATTTTAATATATTTATATAAAATTTCTTATTTATTTTATTTTTTATGTAAATCTTATAAAGATAGTATTTTTTTAAAGGTTTAATATTTATAAATATATTTATTAATTTTTTAAAATTTTAATTATTTAAGTAATTTAATTTTTTATATTATATTTTTAAGGTTAAGTTAAAAATAAAGTAAGAGTAAAGAGTCATATTAAGGTTTATTATATTAAAATTATTATTTTTTTAATTAATTATATATAAACTATTTGTTTTAATTGTTATTAAAAATACCTTTTTACTTTTAATATTATACGCTAAGTTTTATCAAAATAGAAATTTAATATCTTTTTAAGTAAATTATAAAACTAAAATAAGGTTATAAATAAAATTAAAGCAATAAATTACGTTTGTAATTCTAACTTTTTTAAATTATTTGTTAATAATAATTTAAAAAATAATAATATTTTATAATTTAAATATAATGGTCTTTTTACCGATATTATAAATGTAAAGGTTTTTATACGGGTATAAATTTATGAATAAAGTTTTATTATAATAATTTATTTAACTATAACTATTATTAACCATTATAACCTTTTTTAATTTAACAATTAATTCCTTTACTTTAAACTTATTTATTATTATAAATCTTATTATTATTAAAACATTATCAATTAATAAATCTATAAAAATAAAATTTAATATTAAAATAATTATAAAATTGGTAAGTTTTAATAATATATTTTATACCTTTGTTATAAGTATATTTTACTGTAATTTCCCGGATAAATAATTTTAAAAAATTTTTAATAAAATATTTAACTTTAAGGGGTTAATTAATAATTTAATTAATAATTTCCTAAATGTTATAAACGTAATAGTGGTAATAAAGATTATTAATATATTGGTATTATTTTAATAAAATAATACAACTATTACGCCATTATCCTTATTAATCTTAAACTTTTTAAATTTATTTTTAAATCTGCCACGTTAACTTTTAAAATATTTTTTAAAGTATTCCTAAAAATATTCCGCTAAATTATAACTTATCGTTTAACGTTTTATAATTATATAATAAATATATATAAGATTATCTTTATATTTATTATTAAACTTATTAAAATGGTTAATAAAGGCATATTTAATATCCTTATTCTTAATTTTTTACGTTTGCTTTTTTTATTATATTAATTTAATAATATTATTTATAATAATTATAATTTTAATAATTTAATTATTATTATTTTAAATTGGGATAATATTATAACTTTAAAAAAAAGTAATAAAAAATATATTATATTCTAAATTTAAAATGTTAAGAAATTTATTAATTAAGTATGGTTTATTAATAGTATAAATTTTATTTAATTTTTTAAAATTAAACTAAATTTAGTATAATTTTAATAATAGTGTAATTATAAAACCTTTAATATTAAATAATATAATATTTTATTTAAATATTAAATTTTAAAATATAATATTACCTTATAATTTATACTTTTTTTTTAAGATTTTTCAAATTTTGACTATAATTATTTTATTTACTACCATATTTTTGAAATTTTCTTTTAAACAATATTTAATATAGTTGCAAATTTTATTTTATTTATCTTATTAAACCTTAATCTTTTTACGCAATTTAATTGGCGTAAAGCCTTAATCTTCTTTTAAAATTATTTTATTTATTTTTCTTAAGAATATTTTTTTATAATTTTAAATTATTAAATAATTTAATATTTTTTGTTTAAATATTAACTATTTATTCGTTAAATTTAATTAAATAATATTATTTAAAATTAAATTATCCCCTTTTATTTTTATAACTATTATTAATAAATTAAAAATTATTTTTTAATAGTATAATAAACCTTATAAATTTTATTTTATAAATTTATTTTATTATAAAATAATTTTTTAAATAATAATTTAAAAAATTTATAAGTAAAGTTAAAACTTATTTAAAATAATTAATTTATTTTTTATTTAATAATTTAAAAATAATTATTTTTAATATAATTTTGGATTTTTTTAATAAATTAAATAAAATAATAATTTTAAAGCTAAAATAGTTAACGTTTAAATTTAATAATATAAATATAAAAAATATTTTACCTAAATTTAATAAATATAGTTTAATAAATATAAAATTAAATATATAATTTATATTTTTAAAGTAAATATTTTCTAAAAAATCTTTTTATTATAATTGTTTAAATTCTTTAATAAAATGTAAGAAATTTTATTTATTTAAATATTTAAAAAATAATGGTTTTTATAATAACCTTTTTTTAAGATTATACTGTACTATATTATTTATTTTATTAATAATAATAATTAAAATTTGTTACTAAAATAATATTAGTTTTATTTTATATTTATAATTTTATATTATTAATTTTAACGTTATATTAAAAATTTTAATATAATTATAATATATATTTATTAAAATAAAATAAATTTTAATATTATTATTAATTTATTAAACGTTTTAATTTAAAAATATCCTATAAATAATTTTATTAATATTAATAATAAAGAAATTATATAAAAAGATTAAAGATTTTCTGCTATTATAGCTTTAATATTATTAGTTTGAATAATTTATTTTTTTATATATTAAAAAAAAAGGGATTTTAAAAAAATAAAACCGCTTTTTATTTAATTACATAGTAAAAGTTGTAATAATTTAAGTTAAATATGTTTAAATAATATAATAATTATTAAATAATTAAATAATTATTTATATAATTTAAATTATAAACTTCCAGGCTCATAACTTATTATAATTAAATGCAGGTTATAAAATATATATTAATTATATTATTATATTATTTATTAAAAAGGCTAAATAAGTATATTTATTATATATAAGCCACGGATATGGGCATATTACCAGCTACCTAATTTATCAGCCTTATATATTCCAGCAATTTTAATAAAAGATTTTTAATAATAAAAAATTAAATAATATTTTTTATTATATTTATTAAAATTGGTTTTAAATTTTTTAGTTTTAAATTGGTTAAATATTTTAATTAAAAAATTTAAATTATATAATATTTTAAATGTTAAAATTTTTATAATTTATAATTTTATATTTAAAGTTATAAATATATTAATTACGGTATAAATTATAAAATAGTTTTTAATAGTAAATATAAAAAATTGGTTAAATATATAAATTGTAAAAAATTATATTTTATAGATTTTTCGGTATATTTAATTAAATTTATTTAATAAAAAAAAAAACTTTTTTATTTTATAAAAAATTAATTAATTTTTATTTAGTAATTTAATAAATAAAATTATTAAATAGTTTATAAGGGTTTTATAATAAATATTAAAAAATATTTTGCAAAATTTTTAAATAATATTTTTATTATTTTCGGATAAAAAGATATAAATATGGATTTATTTGATTTAAAACGAAAAAGCAGGGGATTTTTATTTTTTAATTTTAAGATTTTTAAACTTAAATTTTTTTTAAAAAAAAAGAATCTTTTGCGAAAAAATTAGCTTAATTTATATAAATATAAATAATTTATTTTTGGAATATATTTTTTTTTAATAAATTTATAAATTTAATATTTAATATTTAATAGTGAGGTTTTAAGGTTATAATTAATTTTGGATTTTTTATTAATGTAAAATAATTATTTTAATTTAATTAATAAAAGGATATTTTATTGTTATAAGTAATATAAAAGCGGAGGTTATAATAAATATAACGTAAAAAAGTTTATAATATTTTAAATAAACTTATACGTTAAAAGTTTTAATTAAAATATAATATTTAAAAAAGCGTAAAAAATAAAAATTAATATAATTTTTTTATAAAAAATATTTATAAATATTAATAAAAAAATAAAGAAATGTATAATAAAATATTATTTTAAATATAATATTTTTATATTAATTAATAATTAAAATATTAAATAATTTTAAATTTTTATTTTTGTTAAAAAAGATTTAAAATATTTTTAGTTTAAATTTTTTATATATAATTTTTTATGTATAATAAAAGTAAACGATATAATTTTTTATAATATATATAAAAGTTTTAATAATAATAATAAAATTTTTAACTTTTTAAAAAGTTGGAATTTTTCCGAAAAAGTTTTTATTGTAAAAGATTTTAACGTAATATATTAAATATAATAGCTTATATATAAACGATATAATAGCTTAAATAAAAAAATAATAATTTAGGTAAAAATGTAAGATTTTAAACTGGTATATTGTAATTAAATAATATATAATAAAAAAAATATATTAAATTTAATATTTATAAATATTTTTGGTATTGTAAAAAGAGTTAATTAATAAATTAATATTTTAATAAATTATTAAATAATTATATATTATATATTAATAATACCGGTAAAAAATATAAGGTTAAATAAGTTAAAAATAAATTTTAATAATATTTTTAAATTTATATAATTAGTTTATATATATGTTTATATCGTTTTAAATAAAGTTAATATAAAAGAAAAAATAAAAGAAATAGTAAATAAATTAATAAAGTTTTTTAATTAATATTTAAAAGGTATAAAAATAAAGAAAAAAAATATAAGTTTTAATATTTTATAATAAAATAATAAATGTAAAAAAACTAATAAAAAAGTAAACGTAATAAAAATAATAAAATAATTAATATAAATGTTTAATAAAAAGTTAATAAATAATTTAAATTTATAATAAAAATAATTAAAAAAGTTTATTAAATAAATATAATTTAAAATATAAATATATTTAAAAATATTTTTAAATTAGTTAATTAATATAAAGTAAGTAATAAATTTAAAATTTCTTTTATTAAAAGTTTAAATAACCAAATAATAAATAATATAATTAAAAAAATTAAATATTTTAAAAATATAATTTTAACATTTAATATTATAAGAAATAATATTTTAAACTTATAAAAACCTTTTATGGTTAATAAAATAAAACCTATTTTATAAAATTTTATAATTATTTTTTATAAAATTAAAACTTTTTATATTTAAATTATAAATACGTTTTTAAATAAAAATAAAATATTAATATATTTATTTAAATATATTTAATTTATTTTTAAAAAAAAGATTTATATTTTTTATAAAGTAAACGTACGAATAAAATACTATTTAATAACCTTTTAAATAATAAATATAATTATATTATTAAAAACTAGTAAAAAAAACCTTATATTAATAAAATTTTAACATTTAATATTTCTTTTATTTTATTTAAATAAAAAGTTAAAAAAGATCGTAATTTACCATATAATTACGTTAATTATTATATTTAAACTATTTAACCTTTAATATTTTAAAACATTTTCCAAATAATTAATTATAAATTTAATAATATATATTATAAATAATATAAAAAAAACTTTTATAAATAAATTTAAAACGTTTTTATTAATTATAAATATTTTTAACATTTTTAATATAATATTTAAAAAAAAATTAATTTTTTACTTTTATAAATAAAATTAATTTTTAAAAATAATTTATTAAATTAAATTTTTTATAATAAATAAATTAATTTTAATTTATTTAAAAAATAAATCGATTTTTATAAAATTTTTTTCTTGTAAAATCCTTTAAAACTCCCCGATTTTACCAATTTTTTTTAATATTTTATATTAAACTTTTTTTAAACTAAAACAATTGTATAATATGTTTTAATTATGTAAATAATATAGCTTTTTTTTAAATAAAATTTACTGTTGTTAAAACTATAAACTTATTAATTAAAAACGTAATAAATATCCTTAAATAAAAAATTAAAAACGCTATTATTTTTTTTTTAAAAAAATATAAATTTATATATTTTTATAAATAATATAAATATATAAACCTAGTAAAAATAAATAACTTTTAAATATAACCAATTAATAATATAATAAAATAATTAAAATTTTTTTTTAATTTTAAATTATTTTTTTTACCTTATATAAAAATATAAACATTTAAAATATTAAAAATAATAAAATATTTAAAAAGATTAAATAAAATATATTTAAATATACTTTTAGTTTTTATAGTAAAAATAACCGCGGCATATGTTTTTTTTTAATTATATATAAAATAAAAATTTAATAGTTAAATTTTTATAAATTAACAATTAAATGTAAAAATAATATAATTAATATTTGAAAATAATAATATATAAGATTTTTTAATTTAATAATTAAAATAATAATAAAAGTAATATTATTTGTTTAAAAAATTATAAATATCGAAATTTTATATTAAAAATTAAGCTTTTTACTAGTAGAAATCTTTTTTAAATAAATTTGATTTAAATTATTAATATGATTATGTAAATTAAACGTTTTATACCTTTTAATTAAATAATTTAATCTATTGTTTTAAAATAAAAAAAATAAGTTAATAACTTATTTAACGTTTTTAAAACATATATAATTATAATAAATAATAATAATAATATTATCCGGCTTAAAATTAATATTTATAAATTAAATATAAAAAACGTAATTTTTATTAATTTTAAATAATAAAAAATTTAATCAAAATATATATTATATTTAATTAAACAATATTTTATTAAAATATATAATAATATATTTAAATAAATTAAAAAATAAAGTAATAAATTAAAAATAAATTACATATTTATAAACTTAAATCGTAAATAAATAATATAATATTTTTAAATAAATAAAAATATTTAATATAAAAATTAAAACTATATAAAAAACGTTTAAATAAATCTTTATAAAATTATTAAATATTTTTTATTTTTATTTTAATAATATAATAACTATTTTAAAACTCCTCGGATATCTTTCGGATAATATATAAAAGGTTAAATTAAATTTTTAAAAAATAATTAAAAAATTAAAAAATTAATTAATATAATAATTTCCCGAATATATAAAAATATTAGGAAATAAAATAACAAATAAAAAAATAAAACGTAAAACTAAATTAAAATTAGAAAATTATATATTAAATAAATTTCTTATTTTTATATATTTAAAATAAATAAATAAAAAAAAACGCTAATATTTATATAAAAATTAATAAATTAAAAAAAGCTTAAAAAAATATAAAAAATTTAAATTATATATAACGCATATATTATTTAAAAAACTAAAATTAATACGCTTTATATTTTATAAATTTATTATTAAATAAAATAACTATAAAAACTTTATAACTTATTACGTAAAATTTAAATACTTTAAACGCAATAAATTATATTAATATAATAAAAATATAAATAAAAAACATTTTATAAAATATAAAATAATATAAAAAAAATTACTTAAATTAAAACTATTAAAAAGATTTTTAAAATATACGTTTAAATTTATAAAATATCGAAATTTCGAATAGTTTTTTTAAAAAATTAACTTTTACGTTAAAAATAACAATAATTAAACTTACCATAAAATAAAGCTTAAAATAAGTTTTATTATTAAAAATAAACAAAATTAAACCTTATTAATTACCGGTTATAAACAACCATAATATTTTATAAAACTATTATACTTTTTTTTATCGATTTTTTATATCAGGTAATACTTTAGCTTTATTCCCTTTTAAAAGAATACTTTAAACGTTTAAAACGCCAAAAATACGCCGCTATAATTACGCAAGTAAATATAGCAGACCAATAAACGTAAACGTTATCATCATCATTATCCCAATCTAAAAGCGACATATACGTAGCATACATGCCGAATATGTAGGCATTGCTATGAGAACGCTATACGATAGCGAGATACTAGACTCTCTTATTACTGCTTTAGATCTCAGGCGTCGAATCTGGTTTGATGATTCTCCTTCTCCTTTACTTAAATATTACAGTCGGCAGATGTTCCAGTATGCCCTCTTACCACCGCAAGCGGGGATCAGTACGTTGCATAACCCGAGGCCTGATATACTCTTTAGATATAATAATGAATATATCCCTGCCTGAAGGGTATATAATATAGACAACTCAAGTTATAAGGCATTCAAAAGCGCGATGAGTGGTACCGTTTGCCTTCCGTACTTGATTATGGAATCAAATGGCCATCTGGGCCATATCTTAGTAGCTGAGAACCAATATTTTATTAGCGGCCGCATATCTTTAGATATGACCTGGCCGATACTTGGGGATCAGGACATAGTATTTATCGTCGGCGCCATGCCATACCTTGCACACATTTACATTATGTGGAGAGACGTAGTAGAAAACCATGGTCCTCGTTATTATATTATAAAATTAATTTCAGTATTTGGCTTGATCGATTTGGAACAGTTTAAAATATTCCGAACGGCGATTTTCCACATCCAATACTGGGCGAACAACAGCAGGCTAAAGCGGATTTTAACTGGCCTTGAGGCATGGAGAGCAGCTGGTTATCCGCGACACAAGTACCAACCAAGTGGACGTAGTCTTATACAGGAGGAATAAGTAGCAAGAAGCCTACCTAAACCTCTAAGTGGGGTATAGTATAATTAAGGAAACGGGCAAGATTAAGGATAGTTTCCGAGCCAATAAGGAGGTTATTCGAGGCTTGAAAATTACTAGAAAAGGTATAGATTTTAGGGGTGTTTGAAAGTACTTTCAGAACATGTGGGAAGCCCCCCTGTTTTGAAGTATCTCGGATCAATCCTTACCTGAGCCTAGAGGAGTTTTGTCAGACAAATGTCTGTCCGGCATATAAAATGTAATAGAATAAAATCTGTTACCAAATACCTAACCTTTTGCTGCTTCCGTGGCTGCTTGGCCGCGTCAACGCGGGGCTTCGCCTTTTACTTGTGGCTGAGCCTTACCGATTATGTCAGCGTATAGGTACCTAATGTATTCAGGGACACCAATTTACTTGTATGACCTCATCTTCTTGACAACGCAACACGCGGCACACAACTGGTGATTTGCTTGACCACAACTTTCCACGCAATTCTCGAAAGAACCGGATTGAATCCCCAAGCCACATGACATTTACTTTATTCACTGTATTGGTTCTTAGCAAACCCAACAAGGTTGAAGCCATGTTCTTATTACAGATTCTGGGGTGATTGACCGATCCGCAACAAGGATCAAACATTTCGTCGTGTCTTGCGTGTGCATTTGCTGGTTGTAAACATTTAATTCCACGAGCCACGAGCCAAGGTAGTATTGCCTTTGTTCGGGACAGGCAGAACAGGGTCTCCAACCCAAAGATACCATGATGCCGGCCTAGACAACTCAGGTTGCGTCGTCATACGCTAGCAGCCCAAGTCGTGGCTCAGATCGAACAGCTCAAAATGCCATGTAAATAAATACCTGATTAACCTAGCTGCCTAACAAGTGTCTCACTTGGCCTCTCTTCATTTAGAATATAATCACCATAAATCATTGGCTGAGCATCCTATCTTCCCATAAGTGCCTACAAGCCGGTTTCTAATAAGGCATCGTCGTCTACATACAATCAAGATGATCTTGGCAGACATCTTCTCCATGATCCTCCGCCTTGCGGAGTTGGCGTTTGGAGCTATTGTCGCTGGAATCAACGGGCAGTATCTCCATGCCGTCAAAAATACCGACAGTTGGGACCAGGGCCGTTTCATCTACACCGAAGTGGTAGCTGGTCTCGCCATTTTCCTTTCCATCGTCTGGCTCTTCCCGTTCGCCGGTAGCTTCGTTCACTGGCCTGTCGACCTTCTCATTTCTATTTGTTGGTTCGTTGCCTTCGGTCTGCTAGTTAATGTAAGTCACCCTACATGATCGCTATGGAGGACGTGGTTCTAATCATTCGAGCAGTATCTCGATGGCGGCTGCGGATACGTCTTCGACTGGGATAATGTTTCCTTCCGCCGCGGTGATCAGTGCGGAAAATGGAAAGCTATCATCGCATTCTCCTTCTTGTCTGCTATTTGCTGGCTCGTCTCAGCAATCGTCGGTATCGTCTGGGTCCGAGATCACGAGGCTCGAGCTTACCGTCGACGAAGATGGCGTGGTTCCCGCGTCTAAGATATACTCGAAATAAAGGCAGGACCCTATATCGCCTACTCTATAAGACGCGTTACATTTCTGATTCGAGAGACATTACACCGAGTCCTTTTCTAGTCACCCTGGCGCATGGTTTAGTCTAAAATCCTGGATTTTTTTTTTATAGTTTAATTACCGATTTTATGAGAATGAGGCTTCTGGTTAGCATTATCGGATGTTTTTAGGATACTGCTTGTGGTTAACGATCTTTAATGATATTGAGCTGGAGCACGCAATAGCACCATGAAAGATACCCAAGAAAGATACCCAATTAGTAATGAAACAATAATCTTGATATTTTCCATTGAAATTTCCATGCGACTAGATGCGAAGTATCTCGTAGGTTGGTGGAGTAAATGATACCTCTTCCTCGTAAATAGCAACAGGCTACGGATCACACACTGCTACGGTATGGTCTAAGATGATTCCAAGTGCTAATCCTCAGACGAAGATAGGCCCTGATCTACCTTGAGCATATCGATGGGTCACATCGTGTATTGTTTCTGCCAAGCCAGCTGGCCAGTCACAACCTCATGCCTTCAATGCGTAATGAGATACTGACATCATACCGATGTAAGTTATATGAGAGATAGTCTATACTCATCAGCGGATATTTTGCATAGACACTATTTTATGATGGATAAATGCCGCAATTATCTGCAGATGAAACGGATATGGCATTCTACCTGTCTACTGGATGGGATCTCATAAAGAGGGTGTCTCTAGAAGTCTAGAAGTTGAGAAGTTGGTAACGGGGAAGTCTATGACGGTGTTTAGTGGAGTCGACAGGGGTTGGGGGTCGAGACCTTGTGGCGGATTGGCTAAGGTGACGCCACATCTTACACTTCTTTGATCTCACTAGCCACGGCTTTAATCCCTAACAAGTCTTTCTTCTACAAGTCGCTAGGATGTTCAATGTTATTTGGTGGAGATGTTACTTAAAAGAGCAATGTATTAAGATATTCGAAATATTATGGCAAGGTATAGTTATAAACATATTTTGTTATTTTAAAAAGGCTTTTGCCATTTAAAATTACCTATTTAAGTAAAGGTTAAGCTAGAATCTTCGAACGTATTTGTATTTTGCTATATAAATAAAGCAATACAATATTTATTAACTGTTTTAAGTAACATTTCCACTAAATAACATTGAACATCCTAGTGACCTGTACATAACAAGATCTCTCGGATGTCGGCAACATGATTCAAGATATACTTCATACTGGAGCAAGGACACCAAAGACCCAAATCTAAACCACTAAGATGGTCGGGCCCGTCGGGATCTTCCTTAATTTGGATGCTAGTGTAAGGGGCTACGCACGCTCGACAAAATAGACCCCATTCAGAGGTGAAGGATCTGGCTTTGTCCAAAGAGTGTACCCTACATGAATCCCCCACATATCGTCATTTCCTTGTCCACCAGTAGCATCTGTGAAAATGACCGCCACATCATATGGACGTTTACTATGACGCCAGCGGGCAAGCCACACTACTTGCCGAAGCAGCTGAGATAGCCAGCAGAAAAGCGTGAAAAAAGCTGGCGCACCTTTACTAACAATTATCCTGGTAGGTGCGCCACCTTTTTGACGTCCTTCTGGCCAGTAAGGCTAGGGGTTACGGGGTAAGCGTGAAGATCTGTATCACTAGCTCTAGGCTTGATACAGTACCTGGCACTAGACTTTACTTATGACATTCTTATGAGCCTCCGGATTTGGTTTGTCCGGCATAGATGCGGGAAGGCTTAGCAACGGCGTCTTTCAAGGATCATGCATCCCCAATCAGGGGCGATGACGATTGATGAAGTCAGAGATACTTTCACATCGTCTTGTAGCTTCGTATCTCGTATTGATTGGACAAGTCTGGCCTTTAGGCGTAATCTAGGACACAGAGGCTACGATACTTGATCGAGATTCCAGATGATGAAATATGGCGGCAATTAAGAGACTGCCTTGGAAATAAAGGGTGAGGATATATGTCGAGGCTGCCTTCGTATCAGTATAAGAAGTCGACAATCCCAGATCTCTACAACAATTTTCTTTTCATTATCATCAATAACAACATCCAACAAACAACTACTTATTATCTAAAAGTTAAAAGATAATCTTGATACCCTTTACTACTCTATCTATATTTACCAGCTATTTCTACAAATATCCAATATGTCTAGTGTAATTAACAAGGTTAAGGAAGCCGTCACTGGCCACCACTCTTCTTCCACTAGTAACAACACCAGTCAGAACAGCGCCCCCGAGGGTACCAACGGGCCCCACGGCAACCGAGCAGCCAACGCCGCAGACCCAAGAGTCGACAGTGATCGTATGTAGTCGTATTCCCATGATGCTGTCGTATCAAAGGCCACTAACATTCGTTCTAGGTGACAACCGTGCCGCGCCCAACTCTACCGTTGGTGGCTCTAACGCATACACCTCTGGAGACAACTACAGTCATGGCAGCACTGGCACCACCACAACCGGTGCTCACCGAGAAGGTGTTTCTGGACCTCACAACTCTCGTGTAGCTAATGCTGCCGACCCACGAATTGACTCAGACCGAGACGGCCGCTTTGCGGGCAACACCGCCGGCGACTATGGTGGCAGCGGCCGAGAAGGAGTCACTGGACCCCACAATTCTCGACTAGCCAACACTGCTGATCCTCGTGTCGATTCGGACCGAGACGGTTCTCGCACTGCTGGTAACACATACGGAAGCTCTGGCACTGCCGGAACTACTGGCGCAGGGTATACTCCTTCCGGCACCACGGGTAACACCCTTGGTAGCACTGGCACCGGTGCTGGCGCTGGATACGGCTCTACTACCGGCACTCACGGTTACGATTCTACTACCGGTACAACCGGCACCACGGGTAACTACGGACAAGGTGCTGGTAACCATGGTGCAGGCGGTAATCATTCTTCTACCGGTACCCATGGTCTAACCGGAAATCACGGTACTACTGGTACTCGTGGCCCTTCTGACACCTACAACACGACCGGAACTCACGGTTTAAGTGGTACTCAGGGCACAACTGGCACTCATGGTACTACCGGTACTCATGGTACGACCGGGGCCTACGGTACGACCGGAACCCACGGCACGACTGGAACCCACGGTGCGGCTGGAGCTCACTCTGCCCACTCTGGTCCAGGTCCTGCCCCCGACACCGCTGGCCCCCACAGCAGCAACATTGCCAACAAGCTTGACCCCAGAGTCGATAGCGACCTCGACCACTCTCGAACCGTCGGCGGCAACAAGACTTACCAGTCGTAAGTACGCTACTGTCGCCTTTCGGCTTGCTACTCCGTATTTTGGATAAAATTTATTAATGGTTGTTGGAAGTGGAAATTATGCCAAGGATCCCACAGACGCTGCTCAGGTACCCCCCTCTACCCTACGTGCCCACATCGGGGAGCCGGTGGTCGAACATGATGGAGGCCACGCACATCACCACCGGAATAGTGCGGGGACACATCAGGAGACACATAGGGGATTATAAGAGCTTTTTGGGTTGGTAATGATGGAATGAACAATAAATGTTACGACACTTTAATTGTAAATTAGAGATATCTCCTTAGTAACATGACGTTCCAGATGGAAAATGAACATATAATTATCTCTATTATGACACTTTCTTGTGAACTGTAATTGATTTCGACTATTATGTGTAGGTAGCTAAGAGGGAAATATGAAGCAAGTAATAGTAAGATTGACGAGCATGAAAAAAAACATACGAAAACTAACATAGCGTTACAAGATTGTACCCCAATAAAATAAATACCTCATACACCACTCGAGCAGATGTCCTCCTTTCCGATAGATAAACGAAGCTATCTAAGTTGCACATGTATCAACCTTGACTTCACAGGCAATTAGATATCTATGGTCTTTTTTACTATAATGTAGTTTCAATGAGAGTATCTATCTAAAATCATATCGTTCTAGTCTAAACGCGGATGGTCCTATACGTATTATTACCCAGCACCGCTCTAGGATATCATGGTTTAAAGAGAGTAGTTGTTCCAATTGAGACCAGTCCAGCCCATTTCTCCCTATTCTATAGTATATATATATATATATATTTACTTCGTAAAAACGCCTAATCTATGTGGGACAACTTGATACCACGGCTCGGTCACGGGCTGAGCGACGTCGATCTTCTCCCAGGACCCTGCCTCCCGCAGCGTCTGCTCCGTCTGTCGGCAGAGCAGACACCCGCCGATGAAGTGCGGCCAGAACACGTTGAGCAAGCCTGTGTGGATCACCGATGATTAGTACGGCGCTTGCTATATCTAGCAGGTGGGTAGGGAAGGGAAGTGAAGGGAAACACTCACGTTGATACGCCTTCATGTACCAGCTGTTCTCGCACCGCACGTGCTCGTATATGTACCATCGTCCTCCTTTCTTGAGGTACTGGTACAGCTCGCGGATATTCTTCTCTGGGTCGGGGATGCTGCACAGGCACAGGATACTCACGATGCAGTCCACGCTGCCCTTCTCCACGACTCCGTCCCATTTCGTCGCGTCGTCTAGGTCCTCGATTCCTACCGGCACGATCCGGTATACGTCTTCGAGCCCGGCCTTGGCGATTGCCCGTCGCAGCGCCGGGTGCTGGTTCACGTTCGGCTCTATGCCGTATACGCGCGTGATAGGCCCGTCGACAGCAGCGGTACTACCGACTTTCCGCCGCCTAGCCGCGCCGTCAGGTTCTGCGCGCACTTGGGCGATGTCCCTGTACATATCGACCCAGAGCCCAGAGCCGGCGCCGACCTCGATGACCGTGCCAGCGAGCCCAGGGGCAACCTGTTCGTCGACCACAGCCCCTTTCGTAGCTCGGCCCTGCAGCAGCGGGATAATACGCACGGCGGCATCACGCCTGATATTCGGCCCTGCGATGCCCCCCCAGAAATCGCTGAACCAAGCTTCCTTTAATCTGGAGGGGGATAGCAGTTCGGCGAACTTGCGCTCGCGCAGGAGCCTGAGTATGGTCTTGGGAAGACACGTTGCCGATACTAGTAAGAAGTTCCAGGGGAAGAGGAGACCCAAGAAGGCGTCGAGTGTGCGCCTGGAGAGGGACATGGTGGGATGGGTCACTCTTCAGGGGAAGCTATACCTAGAGTAAGGGGGAGGGGAAAAATAAAAAAGGAAGTAAGAATTCTAGCTGGGTAGGCCCCTGGGGTTGGCGACTATTTATATGGCCGGGGAAGCGTAACCCCGATTTAACGTAACCCTATCCCCTATTTAACAGCCGCACCGTGAGACAATATATTCGCTTCGTATACGACAAGAAATATCTCCAACTCGATTGGTTAGTTGGAGCACTCATCGATCACGCACACACAGTGCAGAGACTGTAAGCACATTATCGTCTTATATGTGTGCAATGTGTGCAATATTTTCACATGTTTCATCTCTATATTCTATAGGTATCATTACAGCTCGTCCTTTTCTTCCTTTATAGGTATGGCGCCTTCCGGTCTGCCGCTATCTTTTTGTAGGTCTACACCGACCTTGCCTCTCCATTTCTGGAACACGGACCAGAAGTCCTTTTCCATCCCGGACTCCATCTGGTCCGGTAGGATTACGACATACTCGACATATAGCTTGCCGAATTGGGTTTGGTGGTATACCGAATCCCCGTCCTCATTCCATATAGGCATCCCTTCACCTTCCACGGTTTCAACTTGGCCAGGCTGCACGATCTCGCCGCGCTTCCGGCTTAACCTCACAACGTGGCCATCCAGATGCGTTAAGTTACGGGTCCACTCGCCCATCCAGGCTTCCCGAAGAGATAAGACTTCTTGCCAGAAAAGATCGTTGCCTTTGCGCCGGAAGAAAGTACCATCCACATGATCAGGGTTATCGTTCTCAAAATCGGGCTCCTTTTCGGTGAGTGTGACGACGAGGTCACCAGCAACCCAATCAGGGCTCGCATCGGCTTCGTTTTCGTATACAATCCTAGCATCTCGGGCAGTACCTGGCTCAATCTTAAGCGAGACGGTAGTAGGCTTGCGGATAACTCTGTTACCGCCGCAGACCGGGCACTTATGCTTGATTGTCTTACCGCGGCCGCCGCAAGCATCGCAAGTGGTCTGAATCTGCTGGAACATGCCTGGTGCTAGCTGGTGCTTGATAATGCGCACACCGTGGCCGCCGCAGTGATGACACGTGTCTACAACACCGTCTTGGGATCCCGTCCCGTCGCATTCCTCGCAAATCTGCTGTTTTTCCCACTGGAATTCCGTATCCCGGCCGTTGTAGAAGTCGCGTAGGGAAATCCCGACCTTGATCTCGATGTTGTGCCCACGCGGCTGTCCCCTCTGGTAATGACCACCCCCACCGAAGAATCGGCTGAATAAGTCAAACGGGTCGTGGTGGTGTCCGCCCCCCTGACTGCGCTGCTTCAGACCGTCATGTCCGTACTGGTCGTAGATCTTTCGGGACTCCGGGTCGATTAGAGCCTCGTAGGCCTCGGCGACCTCGACGAATTTGTCTTCAGCTGTAGAGTCACCTCTAGATATCGCATAAGCTACTAATTTATATCACTATTTGCTTAGATAGTACGTTGACTTACGGGTTCTTGTCCGGGTGGTATTTTTTGCTTAATTGTCGATACGCCGTCTTGATCTGCTTATCTGTCGCCTGACGGTCTACCCCAAGAATCTGATCATGACTACATGTTAATACTGAATTACTAGACAACTTCAAAGGGACGTACTTTATAGAAATCTTCAGCGCAAAAGGCGAGCTGCGCCAGAATAAAGAGCAACCCAATGGTTGCCCACTGGAATAGCATCATACCAAGCGAATGGCGGCTTGCGAAAGCCCGCTAAGTACTGCAAAGAAAATAGGTATCGTATATCAAACCCAACAAGAAAGAATATTAAGTACGGGAAGCTTTATGTATGAAAAACACCGAAGGATAATTCTCCCATGGATATTGAAGAGAGAGTCAACATGGGAATTGGCCAACGTGGTGTCTTGGGGTTATGAGGTATAAGTTGTAAGAGGTACCCAAGTAGAATAATAAATGCAGAGACGTAGCTCTAAGTTAGATACGGAATACTACTAATAAAATAAACCGTCTACCCTTGAAAAATACCAGCGTGTCAACGTGGTAAGAATTTCTAAGCTAGGTGTTCAACCCGCTTTGATAAGATAAGCCCTGCAACTTTAAAAAGCGGGTTTAGCTTGGCAATAATTGAAGCTGTGATTGGCTGTCATCTCGTACGTAGTGACTCTAAAGGATGTAATCCGTAATCCGGAAAAAATACAAGGCAACTATGGCAAGCTTCCAACTACATCATATACCTACCTAGGTTAGCACGTTTATCATTTCTTGCTCATATCTCCAGCACTAATTCTCCAACCTCTCCGAAACAATCCCGAATAGTTTTGTTACCCCCTACCTACGCCCCGGTGTCAGCCATATGTGAGCGAGCCTCGTCTTCTGGTCCTGGAACGTTAGCCGGGATTCGCATGCTCATTAGTAGCACCGCCGCCATATAAGTTCTCCTAATCTAGGTGCCTACTATCATAACCTCGAAGACCAGTCATGAGCAACAAACGATACGCCTTCATCCCTATGGACGAGGGTGAAGTGGGCCCTCAAAAGGTCGAGAAGAAGTCCAAACATAGGCGTCGCGACGAAAATGGAAAATCTAGTTCTCATCGTGATTCACGTCGCAAGTCGCATCGTACTCAGAGTCGGAGTCGTAGCCGCAGTCGTTCGCCACGTGGCGATTCGCATAGACAAAAAACGAAATCCATCCGAAAACGCGCGGAGGATGACTTTGATGACAGATGGGGCGATGAGGAGCCAGGGAGTGAGCCTGAACCTTCGGACGACGGACGCGACGAAGAGCCCGATTTCAAAGAATCCGCCCCCAAGCGCGTCAAGTTAAGTCATGATGAACGGGAGGGAGAGGATGACGGTGCCGATTCCGATACTGCGCGCGACATTGCCGAGCGAGAAGCCTTCGCCAAGCGTCTCAAGGAGCGAGATGGGGGCAAATCAAAGAGCGAAGGCAAGGCCGAAAGGGAAAGACAGCGTCTAGCCGAAGAACTTTCTGCGAGCAGGGCTGCTATGCCAGATTTACGGGAGCGCTCAAGACAGGATTATCTAAAGAAGAGGGAGGCAGAAAGATTAGCATTACTACGGAAACAAGTCGCAGAGGAGACAGCAGAACTAAACAGTGGTGTACGGTTATCCGAGCGAGAAAAGGCCGAGTTCGCGAAGAACCGAGAAATTTTACGATTAGCCGAAGAGCGATTGCGGATCGATGACCATCGTGATGGTTATTATATGCCTGAAGATTATATCACGGAGAAGGGCAAGATAGACAGGAAACGGAAAGAGGAGGCGCTATATAAACGATACGTCGAAAGAGATGAATACGGCCAGGAGAAGTTTGTTACCGAACACGAGGAGTGGGAAAGGGAGCAGACACAAAAGGCAAAGGCTCAGATTAACAGGGCGGAAAGAGAGTACGAAGGAGATTATGCTCCTGTTCTTGATCCCGAGCAGTACATTCAGTGGAATATGGGCTCGACATTAGCTGGGGAGGGGAAGACATTAACTAAAGAACAGAGGTTTTTGGAAGCGCAAATCGAAGCTGCGGAGAAGAAAGCATTATCGATCGAAGAAACTCGAAAGAGCTTGCCAATATACAAATACCGAGACGAATTTATTGCTGCTCTCGAGCAACACCAGATCTTAGTCATTGTTGGTGAGACGGGCAGTGGAAAGACTACGCAACTACCTCAGTATTTACACGAGGCCGGTTATACGAAAGGTGGTCTCAAAGTAGGTTGTACACAACCTCGAAGAGTTGCTGCTATGAGTGTGGCAGCTCGAGTCGCGGAAGAAATGGGAGTCAAAGTCGGCAACGAAGTCGGTTACTCCATTCGATTCGAAGACGCTACTAGCGATAAAACTATTTTGAAGTATATGACTGATGGCATGTTACTTCGAGAATTCATGACGGAGCCGGATCTTGCAGGTTATTCGGCCTTGATGATTGACGAGGCTCACGAGCGGACAGTTCATACCGATATTCTACTTGCCTTAGTGAAAGATTTAGCCAGGGAACGACCGGATCTGAAACTGCTCATTTCTTCGGCTACGATGAATGCCGAAAAGTTTGCGCAGTATTTCGACGACGCTCCGATCTTTAACATTCCAGGACGAAGGTACCCCGTCGACATCTACTATACCCCAGCACCTGAAGCAAACTACTTAACGGCTGCTATTACAACGATATTCCAAATTCATTCCAGTCAAGGAAAAGGAGACATTCTGGTATTCTTGACAGGTCAAGATGAGATCGAAGCTGCAGAGCAACAGTTGACAGAGACCGCAAGGAAGCTTGGAAATCGAGTAAAGGAACTGATTGTCTGTCCCATCTATGCCAATCTGCCTTCAGAACTCCAGAGCAAGATCTTCGAGCCCACTCCGGACGGTGCTCGTAAAGTTGTACTTGCTACCAATATCGCCGAGACAAGTTTGACCATCGACGGAATCACATACGTCATTGACCCGGGATACGTGAAGGAGAACATCTATAACCCAGCGACAGGGATGTCGAATCTCGTCGTTGTACCATGTTCTCGAGCCTCTGCAAATCAGCGTAGTGGACGTGCCGGACGTGTTGGCCCAGGCAAATGCTTTCGCCTGTATACTAGATATGCCTACATGAACGAAATGGATGAATCGACCACGCCGGAGATTCAAAGAACCAACCTGAACAGTGTGGTGCTATTACTGAAGTCGCTTGGCATTAACCAACTGCTCGAATTCGAATTCATGGATCCTCCCCCTACCGAATCTTTAATTGGGGCTTTAAATCAACTTTTCGCCCTACAAGCCCTAAACCACAAAGGCGAGCTTACCAAGGTTGGTAGGCAGATGGCCGAGTTTCCTACGGATCCAATGCTCGCGAAGGCTGTTCTTGCCGCAGACAAGTTTAAATGTGTTGACGAAGTTTTGTCAATTGTATCAATGCTGAGCGAGGCTTCGGCCCTGTTTTTCCGGCCGAAAGACAAGAAGATACATGCCGACAGCGCCCGCAACCGCTTCACCGTCAAGGAGGGTGGCGATCATTTAACGCTCCTTAATATCTGGAATCAGTGGGTCGATAGCGACTTCTCTCCCATCTGGTCGCGGGAGAATTTCCTACAGCAGCGCTCTCTAACCCGTGCCCGGGACGTTCGCGATCAACTTGCCAAGCTCTGCGAGCGTGTAGAAGTAGCGCCGTCTACATGCGGTTCGGCCAATATCGAGCCCATTAAAAAGGCTCTCACCGCAGGTTTCTTCCCGAACGCAGCCAAGCTACAGCGCAGCGGCGACAGCTATCGAACCGTCAAGAATAACACAACGGTGTGGATCCACCCCAGCTCGGTGTTGATGAAGTCAGATCCGCCGGAGAAGATGGTAATCTACTATGAGTTGGTGCTCACCAACAAAGAGTACATGCGCAGCTGCATGCCCATTAAACCGCATTGGCTGAATGAGGTCGCGCCACACTTCCATAAAAAGAAGGATTTAGAGGAGCTCGAGGAGAGGAAGATGCCTAAAGGGCACTCTGGGAGGTGATAAACGGGCTACGTATTTCTTGGATATAGGCAGAGAATGAGTTTGAATGCATGAGCGGAATTATTATTATGAGTTTATCCCGTTCAGTGAGCTATCTATATAAGCGATATAATGTTAACTTAAATAAGATGTGAATACGTGACAATGTCTGATCTATCTATCTCCCATTCTATCTCCCATGTGAAGCAAACATGAAAACCACCTATAGCGCAGCCATAAATAACCAGTCCGCTTCATTAGGTAGTAAATGACCATTCAGTCATCTATTCCAGCAAAGCCTCCTCGCCAGCCTTAGGAACTAACTCCTCGTGCCGTCGCAAATCCATGGGCTTCTCTAGTAGAGGCACCACGAACGGGTCGAAGGTCTTCCAGTACGGGTTCTCCAGGTGGTACTTCTGGCTCCCCTCGTTCTCGAAGCGCTCCACGATGGTGAATTCTTGCGGGTCGTGGATCGATTGCACTGGTGGTGTTTAATATATAAATTCGTACGCGTGTGTTTTAGGGGAGGGGGGAGGGGGGAGGGAGGAGGGAGGTACTTACTGACGAACCAAGATATGGTCTCCCGGTCCTTGGAGTAGATGGCGGAGGCCTCGTTGAGCTTGGCGTGCAACTTGGCGATGTTGTCTGCGCCGGGCTTGGCGCGGAGGTGCACGACTATTGTGTAGACCATGGTTGTGGATGGTTGTGGATGGTGGTGATGAGATGCAGATGTAAATGTAGATGTAGTTACCGCGATGTCTACTAATGAGGGGTTTAGCGAACTCTAACTCAGTACCTATGTATAAGCGTAGCTAGAGCTAACCTCCACCTTACCTCCTTACCTCCACATTAGAAACTCCGAGTTGCCGGTCTGACGTAGTATATAAAGATGGGATTTAGTGTTATTTAATTGGCTGTAGCTAGGTACCTAAGACTACCTTATGTTTTAGTCGTGAGATTAGCGCAATGCTACTACAGATTTCAGCCTCTTTTCTTCAAGGTACTAGCCTACATGTAGCAATTGATGGGTTTCAAAATGACGTAGTATTAATACTAAGAGGTATATAATATTTAGTGTCCCGTAAAGTCGTACCAAAAAGGTTCAAGAATAAAGAAACAGGCTCTCTCAGCTATACGCTATACACTACTAAGCTGTTTACTCCCACAGCCACAACCATACATCGATACGTACAGCATCCCCAATCCTTACTTCGTCTTCTCGGCCTTCAAGCTCCCCTTGACTTCCGCAAAAGCCCTCGCCGTCTCACGCGCGCTACTCACAACCAGACACAGCGGAATCACGATCCAGAACGCATTGAGAAAAACGTAGTACCCCCAGAAGTACGCGAGCTCGGGGCGCGAGTACTCGCGTCCGAACTCGATGAACTCGATCGTGCAGGTGCCGTAGTACAGCACGTCGCCGTATAGCTGGCCCAGGCTGACGATGGACTGCAGCGGGTGGCGCAGCGGGTGCTCGGTTGCGATGCACCACGCGATCGCGAACGATAGCGGGCCCCAGAACACGGCTGTTACTGTCTCCATGCATACTACGAAGGTGTCTGCTGTTAGGTACCGCGAGTCCGAGAGGGAGTATTCCTTCCAGAGCTGCGCGAGCACGGCTGAGCGGCTGGCTATGTCGCGCGCGTGTAGCGCGAAGTAACCTAGGTTATATTAGTATATTAGTATATGATCTACGAGTTGTACGTTGGATTTAAGTAAGGGTCGGTCGGTCTACCTTCTAAGCCGAGGTGGATGAAGCCGCACAGGACGAACCACAGCGTTGTGAAGACGTCGCTGAGCGGTAAGTTAGGCCGGGCGTGCCGCAGGTAGAACCACGTCGGACCGAGGATGCAGATGCATGTTGCCGTGAAGATGCCCAAAATCTCCTGCGTCGAGAGGGTCTTGGCAGCGTAGTCCGCGATCACAACACCAAGAGGATAGTAGGGGTGTAGAGGCGTTTCTGGGCTTTCGCTGATCGTAGAATTGACAATATCCGCCATTGTGAAGGTTACCTAAGGTAGGGTTAGAGTGTTTTGAGGAATTTGTATAGGAGCAAGATGGAACCTTGGAAGTTTTGGCGGGTTTTATTTATTTTCAGGGGCAAGTTTGATACATAGTAGCTGCCAAGTTATAGGTCAAGTCCCGCGAATACCCGAACAGGGGCTTGGAAACTAGCGTTGTTAGGTAGGTACCGGTAGTTACCACCCGTATTTAAGTGATTTGGTACCGGAAGTGGTTTTATTTGAAAGTTGATCATATAGGTTAGGTAGTTATATAATTCTAATGGGGAATCGCTTATGTGTTGCTTTTTGATACGTTAACTACCTCCTATTATGGAGAGTGAATAGTTGGTAGCAAACGACATTAGTTTATAGGTGCCTGTTTGGGTCTTCAAGAGATATCCACCCAATGATATACCCCTTTAAAGTTAAACCTGCCTCAGTTATATGTAGAACGAAGGCGAGGCAGGTATAATTGGTACATTAAAAAAGGTACCAATGCCACCAGCAATGGCCAGTGTATTGTAGTTGAAAAGGTAAAAGGTGAGAACCGATAACTTGACTCAATTTTCGAAAATTCCTGACTCAACACTCGAAATAAATACTGGCCTGTGCTGATGGGTGTAGGCAGAAAGGTCTCTGTAGCATACAGTGCTTGATAGACTCCGTCACGGGAGCATCGGCGCGAGAGTTCCTTGATAAGAGCGGGCGCCAGGCGTCTACAGCGAAACTTTGTATGAATGCAGAGGAAGCTGACCTCGGCTGCTTTGATACTCTTATCACGTATCCGCAACACGCCTGGAATTGCAAATATGCAAGCGAGTAACTTTCGAGACTTGGACTCGCGGATCCCAATATGCCAATCCCTTTTCCATCCGGGCCTCTTAAGTGTCCTGCTATTAATCAACACAAGAATCGACCAGCACGAGAATAACGCAGTATGATTTTCAACTTACCAAGTCGGGAAATTAGCAGAAAAGTTGATACGAGGAGTTGTCGTATCAACTTCATGAGAAGGAACATCGGTCCTATTCTTATAATGATAGCTCAGAAATTCCACTACTTCTTTTAGCTCTTCTTCATCGTCTAGATTTACCATGTAAAATATCACTAGGGTTCGGTCCAGGGCAGAGACCACAAGAGTTATCCCTCAGAGCAACGCGAATATTAATCTGTCTCCTGAATGAGCTTGAACCTGATTCTCGGATTATTAGGCGGGTAATGGAAAGCTTTCCACTTTCACAACTTACCATGCCCCCTCCGGCTACTATGGGACAAGAGCTTTGGATTTTGAGTAGACTATTTGAGGTGCTCTATCATGCTTTGCTGGAAGTATCTAAACTACGTAAATATCTAATCATCGACGGACTCGATACGCTTCGCTCTAAGCTTTACCCGTTCATTTCAGAGCTCCTTAACTTAAAGGAGAGGTTTTCAAGTCAAGAGAATGATGCTATCTTTATTCTTTACCACTCAACCTCGTCTCTTTTCACCTCCGTTGAGCTACATTGAGGAGAGGATGGAGACTATCCCATGCATCGACGAGGATGAAGAACGAAAAGGTATTATAACACCCCGTCTTATTGTCAAGGAGTTTACTAACTAGCTCATCGCAAAGATTGTCTTCGGAGCCTCCGCACTGTTGATTTTTATGCACGCCCAAGTACCGTTTTCAACGCCGGCTCTTTCACTGGTCACTGCATATTGCAGTCGATAAGAAAGACATAAAGATGGTGCAATTGCTTGTTCAAAAGGGGGCTGATGTAAGCCGCTCTAAAGGCTACTACTCGTATGGAGGAACTGCGTTACATAGTGCTGCGACAGCGGGAGATAAAGAAATAGTGGCAATACTACTAAACAGCGGCGGGAAAAATGTACTGAGAACTAGGGACCGATATGGGTTGCGTCCGGCTGATTGCGCCAGGGAGAATGGGCATATGGAGATTGAGCAGATGCTTCTTCCGGAAGAAGAAGAAGAAGAAGATGATGATGATGATGATGATGATTATGATTATGATGATGATGAAGGCGAGGGTGAAGCATATGTGTAAAACCCAGTGTATTTACAGATATCTCTTCCAAGGTTGTCTACATAGGCATTTAATAAATCACTCTCACTATCATGATCCCACATTAGTTAGCCCCTTTTGCAGTAGACACCAATGCTAGCAGATCCATCTAAGACTCTACACTCAGGTAACCGGGAATCTAAAATAGACAAACAATGTACGGACCGTATAATGCCCTCTATACCCCGACACGATGTAATCCCTCATACCTCATACCTCATACCTCATACCTCATACCTCATATCTCATACCCCCATACAACCCTCCCCGTCCCCATCCATCAAACCCACCTCCGCCACCTCATCTCCGCCTCTCCACCAAGCGGCTCCTCCGGCCCCGGCAAGATCTCGCGCAAAACATCATTGATATCCTTCCCACTCGCATGCACATCGCCCCACTGCTTCGGATACCCCAAGCTGCACTCCTCAAACCTGACCCCCTTCTTCCAGTCCGTGCGCGGCACGTGCAAGTGCCCCGACACCACCACCTTAGCCGGGAACCGCGTATGCCAGTCCTCTGTCGCCTTCGTCCCGCACCAGAGGCTGAACCGCGGCACCCGCGGTATATACACGAGGTCCTCGCGCAGCGGCCAGTGGTTCGCGATGACGAGCTTGGCGTCCGGATGCTCCGCCACCGCGCGCGTCAGCTTCTCCTCGAATTTCTGCACTAGCACGCGGCACCAGTCGTCCCGCGTCGCGTGCGGATCCGGGTGCAGCAGGAACTCGTCCGTGGCGACCGTATCCATCTCCTCCGCCCAGCGCAGCGCCTTCTCGCGACTGACGTCTGCAGGACGGAAGCTGTAGTCGTACAGCGTGAAGATGGGCGCGATAACAGCGGGTCCGCCCTCGCCCTCCCAGCGCACGAAGTCGTCTTCGGGCGTGTGCACGCCGTGCTTGCGCGCTATTTCTACGCAGTACTCGTACTTGCTCTCGCCGCGCAAGTCTGGTCTTGACGACTGCATCGAGTACAGCTCATGGTTGCCGGGACACCAGAAGACCTCTTTGAAATTACGTTTGCCCGCTGAGAAGGCCAGCTCCAGGTGCTCGGCCGTCTCACCTACGTCACCGCATAATATCAGACCGTCGTCCGGGTGCGGTTTTAGTTCCTGGAGGGCTTTCCTGTTGAACTCGTAGCTCAGGTGGAGATCTCCGATAGCGTAGAGCTTCATAATGGCGCGGTTGCTAGCATCGCTTGGTTGGTTGGGCGCGGATGACGAAATGTGAATAAAAAATAAAAATTGACTTGCGGCGTCGGTAGCAAGTAGTTAGGTACCTAGACTCAATCTAGCAATTGCGGTAAAGTCGTAAGGCTTATCATTATGTCCGAAGAACCAATTATGTCTTGCTTACTGTCTTGCTTACCTTAGGTACCTAACCTTTCTTTACGTCCATTCGTACAATGTCAGGAAGTTGCAGGTGGTCTCCTTTCTTTCAGACCTGGCTATAATTGCATACGAATATATATGTATCTAGCCCCATGATGCTAGTTATCGGGGCGACCCGAGGAATTACTCAATTTATAATATTCAATTTATATTTCTCAATGCCCAACACTTAGCAAACACTTACTTAGGTGATAATAGGTTCAAGATTGAAGATCTAATTATTCTCATAATACCAATATAGGCTTTGAAGTACCATTCTCAAATTCGGTCTTGGGATTAATAACCTCCAACTCCTGCTTGAGCTCCTCTTTAATCTTGCTTCGTTACTTTCGAACCTCTGCGGTTAGATTTCCCGCTCGAGTCAGCATCCTCGAATTCCGTACTTGCGGATTTAATCTTGCTCTGATACATATGAGCGCCGTGCTCTCGGGTTAGCCTTTCGAGTTCCGTGTCTACTGACTTGGCCTTACCTTTGCCTACCCCGTGTTGCTCTGAACCGTCTAGCTCAGCAGGCTTGACCTTTGATTCACTATGCGAGGTGTGTTCACCCTGGATGGTATCCATGTTGATCACGTAATCCCCCGTGTTAGGTTCGCCGCCTCGCAAATTTTGTCTTTTGAAGTCAGTATATGGCTGAACCTTGGAGGTCATATGAGATGAATGATCTTCCATTGGTATCCATTCATGTTCGTCGTCCGAGTCGTCGTCCGATGCGTCGTCCATCGATGAAACCTCCACTTCCTCTGGCACGGCCTGGCCCATGACGCATTCGCGCTCGGCATAAACCTCACGGGGTAACGAGGAATGCTCATGTTCAAGTCCGGCCCCTGGTGGACCTAGTGGACCCATGTCATCGGGATCATCTCGGGAAGCGTTATCGTGATCGCTGTCGTGGCTACGCTTGCTCCTCTTGCTTACTTTGCGGACGAGGTCCCCAACGACTTCTGCGCCCCGGTGGACGTCACCTATAAATTCGTGGCGCCTCCGGTCGATTTCATCCCGTGCTAAGTCGACTGTCTGTCGATTGAGATGCATGCCTTTGTCGATCAATCGGTTCTTCTTGCGAATTTCGCTCCAGCGAGTCAAGGAACCCAGCTCAAGAATATTCATTCGGCGGAATTTCTCTGATGGATTTCCAAGAATGACAGGCCTCTAGCCGACGTCTTCTTCGGGGATCTCGGTGGTGTCTTTGAGACCATTAGCTTTGGCAGCGGCTACTGCGGAGGCATGCCGGCGTAGACTATGTCGACGTTCTTCAGTCCATCTTTCCATCTCGAAGCTTTTTGAGTTGGGTATGATTTGTATCCTGCGAAAACGAGCAAACACGGCCAGTAGTAGAAGAGAGTGTATGAACAAGATGGATGCGACAATGCCCGTTGCAGCCCTCTGCCCTAGATTCCGTGTGACTATGCCACCGATACCTGTTGCTCCCGCAGCAAGAATAAAACCGATGCTGTGAATAATGTTCCATCCAGCAGTGACTCGGGGAAAAGATGAGTAATTCGTCCGTTTGGTACTATCCTTTCCTGATCTAGACCGACCCGTCATGCCCGGCTGGAAGTCAGAGCAATCCCATGTTTCCATCAATATACCATTGCACTCAGCTATCGCAAGACACGACAAGAACCCGATTATAGCCGCAAATAAGCAAGGAAATACGACATGGACAGGCGGGCCAGAGGAGACTACAGTATATAGAATTCCGGCAATCGGGAGTACGATAATGAAGATAGCTCTCCGAACAAGATGGGAGGTCCAAGTTACCGACTTGTCGAAGGTCATATTGTTTGTTGGCGGACCTGTCCATCGGGACCGTGAAAAGAGGTTTGCCTTTTGGAACGGCACTGCTGCAAGCGCTCCGATGGCGACAGATGAGACCGCAGCACCTACGTACGGAGACCGGAAATGGTAGTGCCTAGAAGATAAGGACCCCAGAAGCTTTAGGTTGTTAGCGGACGACGCAAGTTGATGGAATAGGAAATCGACTTACAACAATGATCAAAACGACTTGAGCATATATCCACGCAGAATATACAGCCATAATGACGAAGCCCGGTTGACGAAGCATTTCAAGAGATAGGGCGACCCCGTGATACATCTCCTGTCCCCACCATTTGGGGCCATCTTTGACTCGATGCATCATAATCTCCCCGCGAGCTACTCTTCGAGATATTCCTAAAGGGGTCCTGACTTCGGCTACGGAACGTCTCCAACCTGAACGTCGAACTTCGGGACACAGGACGTTAAGAAGGAGAACGAGTGCAATTAGCATGATGCTAATGTAAAGTCCCCACGACGGCTTTAAAGTGTCAATGACCACGGCACCGACTAGAAAGCCGATACCTAATGAGCCGATGAAACACCATGTCCAGACGCCCAGCCAAATTCCGAGCCCGCCGCCATGTCTCCTTACGTCGTATTGGTCGACGACCTCCTGGTGCGGATTGCTGCTCATTAGGGACGCTCCAAAGAGGTCAGTTAGTATCGAATGAAAATTCATACTCGCTAAACCCAAAGCACAGCCCATGATTGCTCTAGGAAGAAGCAACGCCCATCTCCAGACGCTGGTGTACGGTGATCTAGGTATGCTAACCGCAACAGCTTGCGGGAAGAGAAGCGGCAGAGCTACGCATAGGCTGCATAAGATGTATGGCTTCCGGCCGTGTAGCAGTGGCAATGGCCAGCAAAAAAACGTTGACAATGCCATTCCAAGGTATAACACTACGTTGCCGATGATTGAGTAATGGTGGAAATCTGCAATGAAATACTGAATTGACGGAACCAAGCCTGCATAGATTCCCACCAGGACACCAATCAAGGCTGTACTGATGCACGCAACCGAGGCGACAAATCTCTTACGGATAGGAGACCAGTCGCGAGCGATTATAGGCTGTCGCTTCACCGACTTGGTTAGGCTGAATCGTTGTCCATCCCTGATACTGACGTGAGATCTCCCCCGAAGGTTGATATTGCGCAACTCGTGAATTCTCTTGGAAGCCACCTTCCTTCGAGCTCTTCCGAGTCTAGTCGTCAACACATTCCGGTTACCGTTATATGTCGACACTTCGATGCTTGGTATTTCTTTCCCTTGTCTATCATTGTTGTATTGGGTGGAAAAGTCTATCGTATCATCAGATGTGCCGTCTTTCAAGCTATATGCATCCGCATCTTTGCGACAGCCCTCGGAAACGGTGGCAGCTCGACGGGGTTGAACCTCCATTCCTAGTGAGTTTTCGCTAAGGTTCTTGGAACTGTGTCGAAGGGTGATTGGTGGCTGGTGAAATACGCGAATGTACTCCCTAACTTCTCTACTGTTGGGGACGGCCTTAGTACGAGGCCTTATGATCCCAGTGGGATCATCCTCATCATATGCCTGAAGCATTGGAGAGAGATATTGTCTCTTGAGTTTACTGCCTGGTGGTGGCAGAGGCAAAATATGCTCCCCGTCGGAAACCTGATGGCGTACTTCGCGACTTTCACTATAACTTTCTTTAGGCTTCCGAAGGCCACGGATATTCGATCCATTTTTTATATTTGACCGCGCAATATTGCCGTTACGCATGTCAGGTTCTATTGGGTCTTCTTGGGCTGCCGCCTTCGAGGATGATGTCTTAAGGCCACCAGCCTTTTCTTCAGCCGCATCCACGATGGTATCTGGCAGTTTCTCGGCAAGTGTATGACGATGCAGGCTTTTATCAAGCTCTCTCTCATAACTTACCTGGGTATCAGATAAGATCGGGGGGTCTTTAAATGCTTCAGTTGCATTCTGTAGGCGGGAAATGAGGTCCTTGTCATCATCATGCCTGCAATGGTCGTTTTCGGTAGCTTCGTTGGCGAGGAAAAGTGCCTCGTCCAGTAGTTGCTCAAGGTTATGCATAGCCGTGTCCATCATTCCGGCCTCGTTCGATGTTTTCCCTGAGAAAGTCGTCGCTCTAGAAACCAACGCCTCGTCTTTGTTGTTGGGGTAGTCGTCATGATCCTCGTGACGAGGATGGGATTTCTCCGGTAGTTGGGTAAGATTCGGAGGGTTTGACTCTGGATATCCGAGAAACTGACGAAGCCAGGTTGCGGCATGCGCAGGGTCAATCCCCTCAGGTAATATACCTTGCTCTGCAGCATTATTATCACCCCTCGTGCGATGCGCATATGATGTTGGAGAAACAGAAGCTGTTGGAATTTCCGTTTCTTGCCCATCATCCCGAAGAGAAACTCTGTCTTGTGAATGGCTACTACTAAACAATTTTCCAAGTGATGACAAGTTCGCATTGGTATGGCGAAAAATCTCTTGATTACCAATGAATTCTGCAAGTCTTGCAACGGGTTTGGAGGCAGCTTCGAGGCTTTTTTGAGAAGCCGAATACTGACTAGCGCTCAATGAAGGATGGTTTTCATTGCTGACATGAGGGATTGAGTTATCCACAGGTTCACCAGTCACCCCGGCCTTCTCACCCTCTTGATTTCCAAATCCTGGTAAGAATCCCCAGTACGAAGTCGATTTTGCCGAATCGTCACCCTGGTGGACGTGCTTCTTCACGGATAACCTTGGAATTGAGTTTTCCTCTGTTCTAAAGGCGGTAGATGCCGATTCGTGATAAGGCTGTGCCTTCTGAACCCAAATATGACCTTCGTGGGGGTCGCTGTGATATGTACTATCTCTAGAATCATCAATGGATAGACGGACTTTTGGCGCGAGACTGTGGCCATGGTGGGTGTGCTCTAAGATGTATGGCTCTTCTGGCGTGAAATCTACTAGGGTGTGTACTTTGCTTTGGTGGATTATCTTCTTTTGCTCGACTTTTTCAAGAGCAGGTTGGACCTTTGAAATACGAAAGTGGCCGTCGTGCTTTTCGTTGTTGCGAAGTAACCCAATAGCCGGACGAACCTTGGTAGCTGAGCTGTGGTTCTTATGGATATGCTCGGAAACATCAACTATATCTTCGCATATGTCACCCCCTGAAAGAACGCGGCGGACCCGACCAGTTAATACGGGAGCAGAACGTACAGAAGCAGGCTTGCTTGGTGGGGTTCTGATGGGAGAATCGCGCTCAACGGCAAGCCCAGCATCGCAGAAGTCAGCAATTAAACCAGGGTGGTGGATTTCTGCGTGCTTGCCTGGAGGGTGTATTGTAGGATCAATACACACTATTCCAGGTCGTCTTGTATCATCGAGAATAGGAGTTCCCGGGATTTGACTTTCAAGATCAGCCTTGGACGACTTTCTTGTAGGTATAGATAGACGAGAGAGCTTATTCATCGTGACGGCATTTCTCACTGTAAGCTCTGGCGGGCCCTGTGTTAGGACTGGAGGTATCGGCAAGTCCCTGATCAATTGGTCCGCTGAATCCTCTGATTTTAGCAATATATGACGGTACGATCTGGATCCTGTAGAACGAACAGATATTGGGCGGTTTTTCGCTGCTTTCAACGAGGGGGTTGAATTGCTAGGGCGCAAGCTCGGATTAAATTTCGGCTCCATGGTAGTATCTTGGAAGACGGTCTTGAAGGTAGCCATTCTGTGTGACTAATGAAGATTGTTTCTCGGCGAGCTACCGCATAGAGTTATCCGTATTGATTAGTGATGGAGAAGATGGAGAAGCCGATATAAAAGACAGGTCATGTAAACCTCGAAGCAAGGGTTATGGGAAGTTATCCTTAAGACCATAGAAACTCAGGTAAGCTTCCAATGGAGAAGTATGACCTCTAGTTACTGATAAATAGGGCTATTTGTGTAATAATAATGATATACATAGGAGTGAAAAGGGGCGACGCGAAGAGATTGATGTTTCCTAGTGGAGAGTGTGACGAAGAAGGATGATGGGTTCAGCTAATAATGTATGTTTGGATATATGTTGGGTTGGGTATACACGTACTCGATACGTGTTTCCCAACGACATACGTTGCTACAAGTATGCTTTCCATCTTTCTATCAGCTAATAATACATAGTTCTTACCCTTAGTTTCGTCTAATGTGACAGGGTAGCTACATACAAGTTACGGGAAGGGCTTACTCGGGTGGTAGAAGGTACAATCTAAATTCCTTAAGATAAGGGTTGTAAAATTAAAATACAAGAATATTGTCAGGTCTGGTGAGCCCCTGATTATTTGTCGTTCTTGTCTACTTAGAATGATAGCCTGTCATATCCGTCCTAACCACACTATGTATCCTCTTATTGAATAACTACCTAAAGCAAATGATGAATGGTCCTTTAGTATCGTAGCCTAAAGTAAGGTCCCCTTCATTACACTTTTGATAGCCCATCACGTTGCACCATTTCACGGCGTCGGAGTGGGAGTGGGAGTGGGTAGCGGCGCTATTCATAAGTTAGTAACTAGCCCCGTAGATTGGATTAAACCCGTGGCGTGTAACTAACATTTAGTGGTAGGGCGGCCAGGGCGGCCGGTGGGGTGAGGTCGACTAGTAGGCTGTGGTCGACCCGTGGGACGAGGGCGGCCGGTGGGTTGAGAACGGCCCGTAGGACGAGGGCGACCAGTAGGGCGCGGGAAACCTGATTTCTGTCAGATAAAATCATAGCAGCAACAAGCAGTTAGAACATACCACCTGGGCCACCTGGTTCACCAGTTGGGCGAGGGACTGTTTGGACTAGATTAGCTTGTTGTCAGTTGCAATATCATAGGTCGTCAGCTCACATCCGGGGACTATATATTATATTAGCTTGTATTTATAAGTAAGAGAGAGCACAATTTCTTACAGCCAGAGCCAGTTGGTAGCGGTGGAAGCGAAAAGCTAACAGTAGGAAGACCGGTGGGATGCGGGCGAGCTATATGATACACGTTAATCTGCTTGCGTAGTAAACTTCATGGGGCCGATAGTATTTACTCTTTACGTCTTCACCAGGCACTGTCATATATGTTAGCTTTTGTGTCGTTGAGACCTGAATACAGCCTAACTTACATTCGTTTTGAAGCTCCTGGTTGACAGGTGCTGCGACAGCGAGGCCGAGAAGCAGGAGAGCGATGATTCCCTTCATGATGATTATCCTAAGCCGACTGAGTAGAATTTGATAGTGATTTGACTCTATTCTCAGTTCAGAGCGAGGTGATCATAGGGTTATATATATATACACATTTTGACTCTACGGAGAGACTTCTCCTTTCCAAAATCACATCACGCCAACCCATACCCATGCCCATGCCCATAACTACTCAGGGGATGAAGCTTTTCGGCAAATTGTCGAAGAGCTACAGACGAAGTCTACAATTCATGGCTCCTCACCGCAACAACTGTAGATCTGCTACCGATATGTTCATCTGATGCCATAAGCTAGCATAGTGCAAGACCGGTTAAGCAATGCGAGAACATCGGAACAAGCTTTGCCAAGGCTCAAAAGAGCAAGGCCACATGGTATTGTAAGAGGCCTAGAACGCTGGTTGGTCAATTGATGGGAGAGATGTGCTTTGGTCTTCAGCCTGCCAGCCCCGACGCGTACGTTACCCATAGCTTGAAGCGATTCAGATCGACATGCGTAATTTACTTTCTTAATTAACCGAATTTCATTCCGTACTTGATACTACATTTGACGCGTCACCTAGAATGCTGAGAGAAGGGCTGTAAGTGATTAGGATGCTATCCTTGTCTTATTCGCAATATCATTGACGTAAGCATAACCTCTTGGATTGTGCTATGTCTATGACATCTCAGTGAAGCATTGGTCGTTGGCGTGAAGTTTTAGGTAAAGCATCGTAGGTATTTATCCGTTTACCCTGTCTACGGGACGTTGTTGATTGGTCGGACTGAACAGGTGTTCTTTCAAAAACTACAACTGCTCCGTGCAGGCTTGGGGAATGCGGGGCGGAAATATAGAATATAGAATCGTGGATGGAAATGAGAGTGCTTGTCAATTAAAACATGGCATACAATGGCCGAGCAGATGCATTATTTAATGTGCTAGGGCCGGAGATCCAGGGTTTATATTCGAATGGATCGAACTGGATAAACCACGATCAATCGACCAAAAATAAGATGCCTACCGTATACTTACCTAAATAATCTAAGCATAGTCCCAGGGGCCAGCATACATGATACTTCAATTCAGTGAGAGGTTCATGATCTAACAGCACTGTTGAGATATGACTCTTCTATGTGAGCTGAATTCTGTACTGAGTAAGCTTACTCGATATGAGACTTCAGCTTCTCTTCGCTTCTCTTCGTAAGATGTGATGAAATTTCATAAGATTGCGAAGAATATAGTCGTTTCTCATCGAAATATACTCAATCGAGCTTTATCCTTCAAACGTAGCATCGAGACTCTGTACTTGACGTGAGAATGAAGTTTCGCCAAATACGTAAGAATACTTGCGAAAGCTAGGAAATGTAACACAACTAAGAATAGTTACATTTTGAAGGATGATGTAACCATCTACCTCCTAGGTTGTTACAATTGTTGGTAGAAAAGGCCACTAGTATGTACACGTAAGAGTTGGCAGGATCCACTGTAACTATCTCAATGCGCCGAGTCCCGTTTTTGAGGGGCCAGCAATGCTTCTTCGTACAGGAAAATGACGACATTGTTCCGACTTGATTTTCAAGTACATAGGTACCTACCTCGTACAGAACACGAGAATATTATGGAAGATGGGAAGGCGCGGAAAACATAAAGAATACATGTATTTGAGAAGCAGCTAGAGGGAAGGAGGGAAGTGCACATTATAGGCCACGGGACCCAACTTACATGGGTAAAAGCTGCATATGCACATAATTCAACCCACTCACCAATTAAACCACAGCAAACGAGACTAGAAGTTATCACAGCCCCAGCTCAAACAATGATCACAAGGTAATGAAAAAAAGTCTCACCTATTATCATCATCAGCAAGTAGCCGCAATCATCTGTCTGGTTTGTAATACCTAGCGGAAGTCCTACAGTATCTACGGACGCTGTGAGGTTTTTCCTCCTTGAAAATTGTCTGATATTTCGCGGCTATGTTTTTGAGAGGTTCGATATCCAACTGAGCGATACAAGACGTATCATGAATATTGATTAGGTCGGGAACCCCGCATCAATACGTAGCTGAGGGTCTCGTCTTCTCCCACACAAGTTAGCGCAAATAAAACCCTACCTACCTAGGTACACATACATACACGATACCAAGGCGCAGCGCAAACGAACTGCGTGCTTCCAAGGTTAATCAGGAAATCCAAGAGACCTGGAGAACCGGCAAGCCTAGAGACTAAATAGCCACGAGGCAGGGCAAGTGTGGCAGGGTTGACAAGAGACTAACAGCGTCACTCATCCTCTTTGCCCCTCCACAAAAGCCCCGAACGCCAAGTAATCAACTACCTACATAGACTGGGCTGGTTTAGAGTCACAGTCGGCGCCCCTCGGGAACCCCATCATCCATTTTGCCCATCACTCAGCGTCTGTCGCTCTTCCCGATCATTCTCGAGCCCAACTTGATGGGCAGAAGTCCAGCGTGACATTCTCCATCATCCCACATCGTCACCAGCCTTCCTTTTTTGCCGCGATATATATAGTCTCTGGTATTGGTGTTGTCTACTTAGGTATATACCTTTTATCCTCATAATTCGCCTTTATTTTCATCTTCGTATTTATTAAAATCAAAAATCAATCATCTACACTTCAGTGACGTCACTGTTTCCCATCTATTGGGATTCGCAACAATATGTCTCAAGTTTATCGTGAGCGCGATGTGCGCTACACAAGGGAGGATAGTCCCTCGTCCGATGATGAGAGATATAAATCTACGACGGTGAGGCGGTATAAAGTAGGAGGTGGAGGTCGAGTTGTTGAGCGGGATCGCATCGAGCGCTATGAAGAGGATGACGACCGAAGGTCAAGACACTCGCACTCGCACTCACACTCACACTCGCATTCCAATGTCGGCCGTTCCTCTGGCGAGATGCTAGAAGTAGATCGCCGTGTTGAGAGAACCTCTTATCCCGAGCGACCTAGGTCGGCTGTCGACTCGCACGACCACAACCACGACCACGACCACGACCGGTATAGGACTGTTGAATACGAGCGAGAACGCGACGTCGATCGGGATCATTACCCTGAGAGACACTCTCGCACCAAAGTTGTTGAAGAGATTAAGACATCCTCACCATCACCCCGCGACCATTATTGGGACCGTCGGTCGGCTTATCCTTGGGATGACGTCCGGGAAGATGTTCGCGTTGAGAAGCGGATCGTGCGCGAAGAACCAAACGGAGAGTTACAGGTTAGAGAGAAAACCGAGGAGTACAGAGAAGAGCCTCGCGACTATAAGGAGCGGGATCTCATGATTGAGCGCCGCGTTGAAGTAGACAAAAATCCTCATGACGTCGATGTTGAGCGATACCGAAAAGAGGTCGAGTATTACGCGGCACCATCTCCTCCGCCAGCGCCTGTCGTTATTCGCCAGAAGTTTCCCGAACAAAAGGTTATTATCCACGAAGCTCCCGCGCCTGCTCCCGTCATACTTCCGCGGCAGGAACCGACGTATATCGTCTTAAGGGATGAGCGTCGACAAGTGGCGCCCCGCCCAGAACCCCGGGAGGAGGAAGATTATCATTATCGTCGGG
This sequence comes from Daldinia loculata, assembly GCF_022478755.1. NCBI lineage: Eukaryota > Fungi > Ascomycota > Sordariomycetes > Xylariales > Hypoxylaceae > Daldinia > Daldinia loculata. Next base: position 157,201 of record NW_026054915.1, read on the forward strand.
AAGACCGACGGCGTCGAGACGAGCGACAATACGAAAGCGACGGCTATGATGAGGACTACTATATTAAGAGGACAATCATAACACGAGAACGTAGTTCTAGCTCTGACCGTCATAAGAAGCGACATATAGCTGAAGGTGCCCTTGCCGGTGCCGGCCTCACTGCCCTCCTCTCCGGCCGTGGTGGTAAAAATAGTGAGTACCACGAGCATAGAGGGCGCAAGGTTCTCGCCGGTGCTGCTTTAGGCGCCTTAGGTACCGAGGCTGCACGTCGTGCAAAGAGCGCATACGAGGATAGGCACGAGGACAGGTATGAAGATCACTATGACGACAATTATCGACATCAACACCGAAGCAAGTCGCGGAGTAGACTAACAACCGGGTTGGCTATCGTAAGTATTACAAACATCCAAATGAGCAATGAGCCAATCAATACTAATAATATAAAGGGTGCCGCCGCTCTAGCTGTCGCTGGTGGACTCAAATATATGCAGAATAACAAGGTCGAGAAAGAAGAGGCAAATCGTGGACGTGCACGGCGCCGTTATTCTACTGACGGGTATTCGACTTCCCGAAGTCGGTCAGACCGCGGCCGTAGCCGAAGCAAATCCAAATCCAAATCCAAGGCGGCTGAGGCAGCTTTAGCAACCGGGTAAGTTAAGGATTTCTGAGCTCTGTTTTCTTACGTCTTCTCAACGCTATCTTTTACCACCCCCTTAAGCTATTATAATCGAGTACCAAATTACTGATTGTGGAATTGTATCAGTGCTCTTGCTGGTATAGTGAAGCATTATAGGTCTAAGTCTCGAGGGAAATCTCGATCCAAATCTCGCCTAAAGACTGGTAAGTACAAAATCCATCATCTAGGTGAGGCAGTATCTCTAATTAGCTAGGTGCTGAAATTGCGGCTGCTGGCTTGACTGGCGCTGCGGCGGAAAAGCTCTGGGAGCGTCACAAGGAAAAGAAAGAGTCGAAAGAACGCGAACATCATAGAGACTCAGATGACGAGTACTACGATAGAGATCGAGGCTACTCAAAAAGCCGATCCCGCTCCAGGTCACTTAGTCGCCATTCGCATTCACGAGACTCTACGGCTGATAGAGAATTAGGCCTGGTTCCCGTAGTTCCCGGGGTAGAGTACGGGAGTAAGCCCATCGAGGGCTACGAGTCTGCTACCGAGGAGACGCGACGCCGCCGTAAACACGATCATCGCTCACCTTCCACGTCCGATCGAGAGGCTCGCAAGAAAAGGAGTCGTAGCAGGCTGCGCGGCGTTACGGCCGCCGGAATCGGCACCGCAGCAGCGGCGGCAATAGGTGTCAAGAAGTATCAAGACCGCCAGAAGAGTAAGGAGCGAGAAGGCAAATCTAGGGACGTAAGCCGAGATAGGTCGCTAGACAGGGAAGATCGAGACAAAGAAAAACGTAAAGCCAGGCGATCCCGTGATCGTGAACGAAGGCGTACGTAGTAAGAAGAAAAAAAACTAGAATGAAATTACCTAGCTAAAAATATGAAATAGGCTACGAAGAGGAAGCACCAGACGATCCATATTACGATTATCACACCGCGATGCCCCCATCGCCACTCCATGCTTCTGGTGGGGCATACTATCCGCCTCCTCCCGCCACGGAACCTACTGGTCCACCCCCAGCCGGCCCAGCTGGCTTTACGCAGCATCCGAATCCATCTACCCCTAACGTGAATGCTTATAGCCCCTACCCACCCTATAATCCTCAAGACTATGCGGGAGTACCTTCGATGAATCTGCCTCCTCCTCCCGGACCTCCGCTATCCGGGCCACCACCTGGTCTGGATAACCGAACCGGTCCAGAAAATGTGAGTCATCCACGCTCTGGTGACATACAATCCCATCCTGATGCCTCTCGGAGCACGGCTACTGAGCAGGGTGCGTCTCCTTGAGTTTATTTCTTTTCGTAATTATAAAGTGTCTACGACATAATACAAAATCCCATAAATTCTAACTAGGTTCCTAGATGGTTTAAAACATCGCCAGCGATCTTCTTCTAGCCTTCGGTCGAGAAGTGTCGATGCAGAACCTCCTGCTGCTAAAGTCAAATTCGTGCCTCTCTCACCGAAGTCTTCTCGAACTCTCCGAAGACATCGCCGACGGATGGGAGAACGATCGGAGGAGGAAATCGAGGAGGAACTAGCCCTTCTTCAACGGCCTAGAAATATACGGAGGCGCTCAGGCTCAGACGTGTCATCTAACCGACCACGTGTCCAGCGACGTAGAGTGCGCGGCGACGACTCACCAGTTTCTGACGATAGCGAAATCGAGTACCTACCAGATCGTTTCGACCCTTCCGGTCAGCCACTTGAAACTAAAAATACTACCGTTGGCGGGTTTACGAGACAAGGCAGTTTTGAATATCTCCCACGCAACGACAACGACTGGCACGTCCGCGGGGCATGGAGATCACTCGGCGAGCCGGATCCTGCTCTAGTCAGCGATATTGCCCAAACTCTTGGGGGATTACTACAACCCGGCGGCAGCTTGATGAACATATTCGGACATGTGTTAAGAGATATATGATTTTCGACGGCGGTGAATTGGATAGAAAGCGAGGTTCGGCAATACTTTTCCCATTTGGCTTGATAGCTTTCTTAGCGACAACATGATGAGATACGTGGCTAAAGTTACGATTTATGAGCCGGTTTTCTTGCTACGACAGATTCTTTTATTCTATTTTATTTTGTTTTTCTGGATCCTAGAGTTTATGTTGTTGGCCTTGGCCTTGGATTTGGATTTGGGTTAGTTAATGGCCTCTAAAGATAAGAAGAGCACGTTATGATTTCGTCAACGATTAATGATTGCTATTATGTTTGTCGATATAATTAATGAATACCTTTATTCCTGGCTACATTCAAGCATTGAACATGCCTATGTCTTGTGTGTTATTCAGAAAGTCATAAGCTAACCTATACAGCTTGTAGATGCTATTGTATTAGTTGTAAGTTTTCACTTCAAAAAAAGGCTTATATAGCCAGGTTAGCCTTCGCTATTATCTTCATATGCTTAAGTTTAAGATGTCATAGTTAGTGCAGGCACTTCTAATAGTTCTTATATTATCATTTTCTAAATCCTGACATTAAAACCTCGAGCCAAAAAAGGAGTTGATTGCTTGAGGAAAAGTATTATAAAAGTTGGGTTGATATCATCCAATCTTAACAATGTGAAGGGATTAAAAATGGTGGGAATATTATAAAGCTTTGTCTCTTAACTACTACATATAAAAGCTATCTCGGTATAACTCTAGCATTAGTTGTCTTATAATAGGACCGATTCTAGGTTAGAACAAGATACCATATAATCTTCTGTCCTCGTATTGCTGCTATATTATATCCTCATATACCGAGCCTAGAAGTATGAATATTCCCAAGAGCGTCATAGTTTACTGGAGGATTAATGCTTTCCTAGTCAGTTTAGCTTGGAGACATAATGCGGGGAAATCAAAGAGAGGAGTATCCCCGGCAGGCAAGGTGACATTGCGGAAGGATAACCATGGGGATCCCCCTCAAGGTCCATACCTTAAAGAGCATTCAGCCGAGATGATCGCAAGCATTGGGTTAGACTTTAGTATCCCAAGCAAGTCGGGACTCCTAGTCGTCACGATGAATAGTACGGGACCTCAGAGGACGGCTCTGGATTATGGGAACCGGGTTCCTTTCGGGTGATCTTCGTCCTTGCCAAGTAAACATCAATGTCCTCAACTTTATAAAAGGCCATGAAGGGACTAGAATAACGCCTCTTCCGTCAGGAATCTACAGTTATGCGTACCTAGTCGACTGCAACTACGCACCAAACTGCAGCATCGCTACCGGCCAACTCGTCACTGATCCGGACCTGCCCCCGTTCCAAAACGTCGAAGGAGATCAAGTGGCATCTAGCTTCCAGGTACCGTTCAATGCGCAATTCCAAGGCACCGACGATATAAGCGCGAACTTCGACTATGCCCTGCCTGCCCCCGCCGAGTTCCGGGGTACCATCAAATCCGTCAACTATACATCACCAGGGTAGAAGAACACCTCGAAGTATGCGACACGCCCTCATGCCGAGCCTTCGCGGGCCTGTCGTGGGGCGGCCGCCTCACGTACGAGATGTACGTCAACGCCACGGACTACTTCAACTGGTTCGGGATGTTCTCGCCGGCGACCGAGGCGCCGTACGTCGACGAGGCGGCGCTCGCGGCGAATCCCGCGTTAGCCAAAAAGGGGGTGTTCGTCGCGTACGGGTTATACGACTCGGTCTTCGACGCGGGCCGGGACATGCAGGCCGCGCTCGACGCCTTGGATGTCAAGTTCCTGTCGCGGATCACGCCGTTCGGCGGCCACTACTGGAATACGTGGCAGGACGAGCTGTGGTGGTTCGGGGTCAAAGCGCTATGGAAGCCGTTTCCGTACACGCAACGGACCGGGAGGTAGCGGTCAACCTACATAGCTAACCTAGGTTTATCTGTATATATTTATGTATATATGGAGATGAATATCTCCTCATGTTCGTTCGACACCGCGCGATTTTAAGATTTATTTGAGATATAAACGCGGTAGATCTCTGCAAGCAATCTTAGCATTTCTGTCGCCACCAACACCGCACGTCGCGCCATCGTTAGGTTTTTAAGCGATGATCGCACCACGTTGGAAGATGAATTGTATGTATGTACCTATATACATACATAGGCGAATACGTAACCTATGTAGAAATATGTCCTAGATCTTCCCTCGGCCATGGATTTTCGCTTCGAAAAAATATCAACGTAATCCTCCGGAAGATTACCGTGAATCGTGATGAAAGGGGTATTTGCATGCCGTCCCGGCCCGTACGGCTGTACACCTAAGCTAACTAATATTAAATAATAGCGGTCGTATGATTTAAAAAAGCATCAAAAGTGGTTTTGGTATTTACATTTCTAGTATAAAACGAAGAGAAGTTACATACCTTACCTGTATATCCAAGTTACGCGTAGTTGAAACTCGTCCCCAAGCTTTTTGATTCAGTTTCATATAACATTGACTATAAGAGCTATTTGAATTTTTACACTTATTATTATGCATGCATCTATTCAGAACTACCTTGCCTAGTAGAAATATGATTTGAACCACCCATTCCATATATACGTTGTGCGTGTGCATGTGTGTTTTACTCGTGTCAATTTACTTGGTGATCTATTATATAGGTAGGTAGTCAATATTACATAGGGCTGACGGAGTTAAAAACACAGTGACGGAGATAGTAAGTGAGTAAAGTTCTACTCTTTTCACGAGTGAAGATATATTGGATGTCCACTTCCGCATTTCCAATATTACATAGCCTTAAAAAATGGCGATGGCTTCAATTTAGCACGGGATGACGTATCCCGACAACCGAGCCCCAAGCCGGCGGCCTATTATTACATATACATACCTGCGGGGCTGAATCGGAAGGTGAGTTTTTCTCCGGAAAAAAAGCAGTTGTTCGCAACTACCGAATATACAAACAAGGCAATTTATTTTATCTTCTAGACGCTAGACAGTAGTATCGTGTGGTCGCGTGCAGTGTTTAAAAGCATCCATCCAATCCGAGTTCCTCTAATCCTGTATTCCTAACCTTACCTGCTTACTTAACCGACGTGGTGTCAAACGGTGTTTGCGTGTTAGTGATAAGGCTATCACACCTTGTACACCAACCCAGGTGCATACCTTAGGTACCTACCTAGGTATGTAAACATCCACGCAAGTGACTGTGGAACTCAGCTGAGCTAGAGCTAAAGGGTAAGTGTTTGCTCATCACTGGCAAGAATCGCGCGACTTGGGAGCTTTGTAACATTTCTTAATATTCACCGACGGGCAACGTACAGGTGTTGTACGTAAGCTGGTTGTAGACGGGCTTTTAGGTACGAAGTAGTGGAATACGAATTACCGGGAAGGGAACTTCCAGGTGGTGTGGTCGTACGATCGGATCAGCTCATACAGAGTTCAGAGTTGTACAGAGTCACATAAAGTCCGTTAGACTGCTGTGTAATGTGAATTAGGCAGCTCTTGATTCGTCGGAATGTCCTACAGTAGCCGTTTTAGTGGCGCAGTGACCTGATATAGCGGGGACACCCGGTAGGTACGACAGCCGACTAACACCACTGGGTCACCTACAGGACCACTACTGTACCAGCTGTAACTGGCAATTGGCTACCGTTTATCCCCTTTCTCAGGGCATTTATTTTTCTATTCTACCAACTCACCCATGTAAATCCCTGCAGCTAAACATACATACATACATACCTATTCACCCTTTTGACTCCACGCTCCACGCTCCACGATATTAGTAGATCATAAGTATTTCTATTTCTATTTCTATTTTGGGAATATTCAAAAGGATTTAATCCAGCTACAGGCACAGGCACAGGCAAATAAATAAAACTCCCCCTACCTCCCCTTTACCTGTTCCATTTTCCTCTTTCCTTTCTAGTATCTCCCCCATCGATACCATCGATACCATATTGACCATCTCGTCTGTCTGTCGACTTCCTTTCTCGACCTATCACCCATACCGCCAAGCTCCTATCGAACGGTGCCTTTCGTACTTAAGCTGGAAGCCAGCAGCTCTTGATACCCTTCTCTCTTCTCAAGCTATACCTACTTCCATACAAGCGTATTACTATTCCGTCCAGTCGCGCTACTTCACGAGACCTCTTGCGAGATCCTTCTCTTGTATCTGACTATCGATATTATCTCTACTCCAGATCGAGGTCACGAGCCCCTCTACTACCACCCATCCCACCATGTCGCCCACCTATACCATGTCTGCACACCTGTGCAAACAAATTCAGAAGTCGTTCCAGACGCGCCAGACTTCGCCCGAGCCTCTAAGCCCAACCGCTACATACCTACCGACATACTTGCGCCGGTCACCTTCGCCTCAGCCTGAGAAGCGCACCAGCGTAGACAGCGATCGCAGCGACACCAGCACTCACACCGTTTCGTCAAGTTCAAGTTCAAGTTCAAGTTCAAGTTCAAGTTCAAGTTCAAGTTCAAGTTCAAGTTCCAGTTCCAGCTGGAGGTGGGGTGGTCGCTAAGTGCTAAGTTGGCCTATGATTATTAGCGAGAAACATTCGGAGGGAGATGTGGAGATGTGGAGATATTAGCGATGACGTACCGGCAACTGGAGAATGGAGAATTGATACCCCTTTGATAAACCGAGAATTGGCGAGCTTTCTACTAGCGACTGCAATTAGCAGAATTAGCAGACCACCTAACGTACGACGAACGAATAAATGGCGCCATCTATTCTCCCGATCACGCAACGCACAACATGTTAGTCACCGACAAGGCGATACGGGACTATAGCACGGAAAGCCAGCGTGGTGCTGTGCGCATTTGTCGCGCAAAAGTAGCCCATTATCAGGCTACTAGGATGCAGTTTTGCTATCGCCTAACCTTGGGAACTACCCGCATTGGATTGGAGGTTATACATATTTCTTTGAGAAGGGAACATACCGCGATGCATTACGAGAATGAAATCGCATCAATAATGATGTGAAGTCTGCATTATCAGCAAGTAGACTAATTAGGCTGGGAAGAGTAGAATGAGCTCTTCCCACCATTTAAATACATAATTATCTTTCCCATCGTTGCGTTTGCCTTATAAGTGACCACCCTACCTATCTACCGATTATATGATTACTCTTAATTATTAGTGCCCGTCGTCCTATTTTTAAACGTTACGTCTTAGAAGGCAAATCTGCCATTTGAAGCGTTATTTGATGGTCATCATTCAATCCTAAGCTCTGGTAGGTGAGACACTTGGTTTTCAATATGGGATTTCACATGGAAAATATACGGGAACAGCATATGACACAACGGTGTCAGCTATGCGGCACCCAGTTGTGACACATCCACGCGGGTTCTTGCTTATAAACGCGGTATCCAACGAATCACATCGTGCCCAGCGTTACCTAGATGTCAATGATACCGGCCACGTTGGCCCAATCAGAGGGTGCATGATGAGGATGCGTATGATGATATTGGAACGCACGTAGCTTGGGGGTAATACGTCTTATCCATAGTTAGTTATTATATGTATAGGTACCTATTTATAAGATATAGGTAACCTACATAGATAGGTACTTACCTTAGTTAACTTGAATTAAATAATGTATATCATACCTAGGTAGGAGATAGTATCGTCTGTACGAGTTTGATGATCACATAATCAACTTAATAGGGGACATAAGAGTAAGATGTTATCAAGGGGCATCACGAGATAGTCTAATACCGTTCCCAGTATCATGGACAATGCTGGCCTGATGAGTTTATATCTATCTTCTTTTCGTCCTTTTCGTGTTATATTGGAACTACATCCTGATGACTATCTACAAATACTGAAGACCGTGTACCTGAGTATACTCTATAATCAGATCAAGTACGGCAGGCCTTATTGCACACGCAAAGATATAGAAGGTAGGTACACTGACTGGAGAGAACAGACAGTACGTGATAGTAGAGGTAAATAACGCAAATCATAAGTACTGCCATCAAAAAGCCAAAGCCTTAGCATATATATATAACATTACTCACATGCATCTCATTAAAATCGTATTCATCCACCTACCCCTCGACGCCGCCTAATGCTCCCCCCTCCCCCCTTCCCTCTGTGTCTATCTATCGATCTATCAAGGTATCCAGCCACCCGCGACTCGTCTCGTCATGAGGAAACAAAAAGTCTCGCTTCTAAAGTAGAGTACCTAGGTAGACATGCTGCTGTTCGCGTAATACAGGTATTATAATGTAGTAGGGGTGAATATTATTTATAATGATACAGCGCTCCTGTAGTGAATCGTGTTCATGCCCACGATCCTCTTGACCGTGAGCCACAGCTCGAAGACCTCGAGCTTCAGCTCCACACGCAGGTACCCCACCCACGCGGCCATGAACCGTAGCGCATTGCCCGGCCATAACAGGGTGCCGGGCCGCTCCCGGATTTCCTCGACTTGCTCGCGGAACACCGTGCGTGCGCAGTACCGGGCTAGGATCATAAAGTTCCGCATCGGGCCCTGGCGGGTATGCAGATTTTCATCGAGGCTGCGCGTTAGGTCGTTTGTCTTTAGGATGAGAAGAATGATCCGGGGCACTTGTCCGAGCATAGTCACCAGATCTGATAGTAGGCCTTCTTGCAGCGCGTCACCCATGGTCTTCTTTTCCTCGTCGGATCGTGACTTTAAGATAGACGACTTGAGCACTGTATAATCGCGGCCTGTGATAGCACTGGCAAACAGAGGGAATTGCTCATCCGTGATCCCGGCCACCTCGTGTGCGTATCGCTTCATGGCAGACATGTTTCCATCGATAACTGCCAGCCACATCTTGGCATAAGACCGTCGTAGGCTCTCAGGAATATCCCGATATAGTCCGTGGTCGTATATAATAATTTCGAAGTTGGCACCTCCTCGTCTCTTTGGGGTTGCCTTCCGGATAGCGAGGTTGCCACCGTGGGGGTCGCAGTGTAGCGGCGCACCCTTACCGAAGATCATCTCGTTGAAGATGTGGGCTAGCGTGGCAGAGACTTCGTCGCGGTCGATATGATTCGAGTCTAAGTATTCGAGGTCGTCAAGACGATGGCCCGATTCGTTCGCCATAACCAAAATCCGCTTCTTCGCCCAAAGGACATCGGGAATCACGAGTGGTAGTTCAGGGTGTTGCGCAAAGTACTTTTGCGTTCGAATCGCATTCGCGGCCTCGAGCTGAAAGTCTAGTTCCTGGGGTAGAGAAACCTCCATCTCAGAAGCTAACCACTCCAGATCGTACTCGGGGAACCACTTCTTCAAGGTTGAGAAAGTAAACTTGGTCAAGGCCAGATCGAGAGGTGCCCATTGCGCCAAACCTGGATGTTGGACTTTTACAGCAACTTTTTTGCCATTTTCTTTCACCGTCGCTAGATGAACCTGAGCAAGAGAGGCAGCCCCTATTGGCTGTTCCGAAAATTCAGAGAAATAATCTTTAAGCTCTTCACCCGTATCGGCGCGGAACATTTCCTCGATCGATTGGAACGAAGATACTGGGCATTTGTCTTGTAGCGGTATAAACGTATCGGTCCATTCGCGCGGGAGTAGATAAGTCATAGCACTCTATCTCGGAAGTTAGCTAGCACTCTTCTGTCGCGCGCCACTACGTATGAGGGATTACCAAGTGCTGTCCTAATTTAATAAATATTCCTCCATTTTTTTCGAGCACCTTGAGTGTTCGCTCTGCACACCTTTTGTGGCATGCCCTTAGTATATGGTCTTTCTCATCGGAATCCTCTGTATGGTCACGTTGGTTTAAGGAAGTTCGGTAACTAAGACGAGTTAGTTTTTCACCCCCTTTTCTTCTTTCTTTTGGTACAGTTATAGTTGGGACATACTCATTGATGCATAATGCCAGTGTTGCAGCAACTCTTCCTGAGCGTTCCGTAGCATCGTATCCAGCTTTAATGTCGTCTGTGAACGCCAAAACGCCTGCCCCGGCCGCGGCGGTGGTAGCAGCGGTCAACACGGTAACTCTTGTCTTCGGATGCTTATGGGTTTTCCTCGAGTACCCAGAAGAGTTGGTCGTATATTGTCTTGTAATAGAACGTTGTGTTGTCCTGACATGGGCTACGAGTAGTTGGGTGCGGCAATTCGAACATGTCCATGACCTGTTGCTGGCAAGACGGCCGAGCGAATTGATCGAGGGGCATTTCATGGTGGCGCGGTTCTAGTCATTTGAAAGGGCGTGTTGACTAACTAAATAGAATAATAAAACTAATAACTACTATGAATAAGAAGATAACGAGGACATGTTGTCCTTCTCGTCTCAATCGGTGGAGAACTTGACCGCCCGCGATTAATTGTTGAACCTTCAATTAGGTAGCCTACAATTAGGTGGTCGGTACGTTGGGATAGCGGACTAATAAAATTTCATTATCGTTTTTTTTTTTCTTGCTCCATCTGTCGGACATGCAATCCCGGGCTCGTGGAAGACCTCGGCGTCATAAGGACAGGGGTAAAAGAATGTTCTTTCTCCTATTCGGACGATCTGGATCGTGCCATGCAAGGTTCTAGGTAGCCTAGTTCTAGGGTTTCTACTATGTATGGCTTGACACAGTGGACCTTCTTTTAAGTTACTTAGGTACCTAACCTGCCTAGGTACAATATGCACAAAGTAGGGGAGTTTATATCGTTCATTAGCATATATTACATAATGATAACCCGAAAGCGCGAACTATTCTAATATCTGTCAATTTATATTGTCCCGCAATGCTCTTTACGCGTTAAGCCCCGCTTATGTACATTTGAAACCACCGCGTTGCTTTCTAACCCGCGTTTGTCTGTGTTAAACTCGCATTGAAATAGTCTAAGCTATCACTTGACTCTAGCTTGGTCACATCATCTTACAAAAACATTTAATCTACCCATCGTCCTATTCGAGTCTAACGTCACATAACATCATAACGGACGAAATGTTATCCACAATGCCGATATTCAATATCGACTTCTCGACGCCACACCGGCCTACACGTTCATCGCCGCTCTCCTCTTCTCCCATCAGACCGAGCTCTCCACCATTATGTTCCCGGGATCATAACACGCTCCCTAGACTCGATACTCAGTCTTCACCTATAAAAGCACCGCCCTCTATATTCAAATTTGCTTCGCGTAATGCAAAGCCAAATCCTCTAAGACAGAACCGAGAAAATGCGCAAGAGAGCAGGCGGAATTTGTTTTTGCGAAATATACGGAAGCGAGCGGACGACAAGAAGTGGGAGAGAAGAGGAGGCGATCAAGAGGTATGAGTGATCCTACTAGCTAGTTGAAACGGAGTGCTATCGATATTAACAAACTTTGCTTGCAGGCCTTGAAGCTTGAGTGGTCCATGTTAGATAGGCAGCGACGAGACCAAAAGAACGCCGATCTTGACGGTATGGTGTTCGAAGATGAGATTGAAGATATTGCAGAACTCCAACGCGAAGCAATGGATAACCCCGATGATATGATGATCGACGCCATAGCGCAGGAAGAGGAAGAGGAACTGGACGCAATGCTATCCATGTTCGAGGCCCAGACCCAATCATCTCAACCACCCATAGGAGCGGCATCGCCGGCGATTTCCGATGATGAAGACTATGACCACCTCTTCATGGATTTCTTATCGCAACAAGAACGGAATAGTCAAGGCTTTATATCTTCAGGACAAATGGATATGTCTTGAAGTTTCATTGGGTTTAATGGGTTTAAGGGGTTGCATCAGTCCACACAGACGGGAGTTCTTCGGCAAGGATAGGTTTTTCGTTGCGGCGTATTAGTATTAGGGGCTCTATGATAGGGTATGGTAGGGTATGATATCACATCGTCTGTGTACATGCCAGTTTTGGTTTCTGGCCCCGAGAAGGTCATGTATAAACAGTTGAGAAACTAAATTCCTTGTATATTATCACTGAGGCGCACACGACTCATCAGGCGCATCCAGTACTTCCTTGGCTGATGGCATATCTCCAACTAGATCATGAGGAGGAGAACCTGCTGCTTGCATCTATTGCTCACCAATTAGTAAATAACATAATGACACAATCAGACAACTCACCTTTTGCATCCTGTCGACGATGTATTCCCGATCCGCCGCGTTCGAATCACCATACGTGGGTTGCTCGAATCTGGCTACCATCTCTGCGACTAGGACTTGTTGTTCCTGGAAGCGCTTTAAATCATCCTTTGGTAAGGTGTCCTTGTTCTTCTCCATCCATGCGGGGAATTTGTCATTCAATTCCTTCATAGGTTCGTATAGAATCTCCTTGTTAGTGAGTTGTTCCATCATCCCCATTAACACTTTGGAGAAGTCTTCTTCGTTCCCTCCCTCGTTGGGAAGATCTTTCATCGCCTTAATCATCTCAGCAATGAAATCATCCTCGGAGCCTTCAGCAGTAGCTGCTGCTGTTGCCTGCTCGCCAGACTCTTGCATTCTGGCCATCGTTCGCCGGATCGTCTCCTGGAACGAGGCATCCTGACTTATGTCCGAGGCTGCTTTATCGGACGATTGTGGAATCGACTCCGATCCGCTCCCTGAGCTTTCTGGGCCATCTCCTCTGAGCCCCTTGAATATGTTCTCAAACTGGGCTTGCATGTCTGGCTATGTCATGTTAGGCTAACATGCTCTTACCTGTGGTGGAAGGGCGACTAACCGAATTGTCCAATCCGCCCATTAGTTCTGCCATCCCAGCCTGAAGATGCTTCTGGAATTCCTCCTCAGACAAATCATCGAGCCCATCTAGTGGATTCTCCGTGTCCAATGATGCGCCCGCCGGAGCAGATGTCGATGTCTTCACAGCAGCTTTCTCAGGGACCCCGGGTGCTGGGGTTGCTTGATTTGTGCCCAGTTTTACACCAGAAAACTCATCTAGCATGTCATCGAGGTCATCGAGGTCATCCTCATCGGGATCTGGAGCGTCTTCCAGGTCGGGTACTGAAGCTGTGGGTTGGTCTGCCTTTTCTGGTGCATTTTGCCCATCCGGATTGGCTTCCGCGACCGCCTTTTCCGCCTCCATGCCGCCGTATCCTGCGCTTTTTGCAGCCTAAATTTGTCTCACAGAGTATAAAACAAAACGTAGTGCCTAATCAACTCTTATAGTTATGAGCTCAAAGAGATGGGCGTGTAGGATGCCCAAGTCAGACACACAATAAGGTACCTTAGTCAATGATACGAAATGCCGATAATAGTTACGGATGATTAGCCCTGACGAGAATAATGACGAAAGGGTACCCGTATAATTTGCGAAACAAGGCTAGGTGATAGAGGCACAAAGTCGCAAGTAAAGAAAATCGATAGTTTGGGCGACGCACTTTGCGACTTGGATCAATGAATACGCACGAGTTGCCGAGGCCTTTAAGTTGTGAGATGCTTGGCGGCAGCAACCAGAGTTTTGAATGAATGTCAGTTTCAAAAACGTATTATACTTTATGATTTGTCTGACTGTACATTAGGTAGGTATGTACCTATTTTAACACTAACCATTTTAAAAGGTACTTACCTAATCTATCCGTTTCAAATATCAGTTTCTCTTGGACCAAGAGTCTTGGTGGCTTCGAGGTGGGATGTCTGATAAGATAAGGATGTATATAACCCCACTAGAGGCCGGATAGGGTATTATGTAAACTCACCTCACTCGGAGTTTAGGAGGTAGGTACCTAGGGTAGGCAATAGCAGAGCGTTATTATTCGAGAGTGTGGGAGACTAGCCCCTAGGACCCCTGCAAGAAGGCAGGCTCGATTAACATCTATTCACGTTTACGCATCATCTTCTTTACCCTTGGGGTCTTACAACGCACTTGCCATTCTTTTCATCTTTTTTCCCTTCTTCTCTTTCACTCTCGGGCTTGGTCCATCACCTTCTTACAGGCCATCGGAGTATTTCTCAGCTTCCTGCTCGTAGCGAAGTCCTGAAACTGATAAATTCCGTGGGCAGCCTAAGCAACTGTCCAGCCGATTCAACACCGATCTCTCTCTCTCTCTCTTCTTTTTCAGCACTTTGCGCGGCCTCAGACAAACGAACACCTACAACTTCACCCTGAAACTCCATCGACCACTTACGAAGCAAGAAGTCCGGCTGCTATAGAAACTACAAGCCTTGCACGAGCATCATCAGGCTATCTATTCCATAAAGATGTCTCTATGTCAATTGCGCCTTGGAGAGGAGAGGTACGTCAAGCTTAACGTTGCAAGGCTCTTACACGGCGTACAAGCAGGCTAGCCGCTCACCTTACTAACGTGTTTGTAATTTCATAGAAAGCAATGGAGAAAGGACCACCCTTTCGGATTTTGGGCACGACCAGTCAAGAATTCTCAAGGCGTTCTTGATTTAAAGATCTGGGAATGCGGTATCCCTGGCAAGGAAAAGACAATGTGGGAAGGCGGTCTTTTTAAATTGACAATGACGTTCCCTGACGGTAGGTGTTGAGTGGGATATGGAACACCGAGAAAACGAGTTGTGCTGACCGATACTGTTTCAGAGTACCCTACGAAGCCCCCGAAATGTAGGTTTATTCTATAGTCCATGTACAAACTCGTTAAGCCAATACTAACTGCCATATAGGCAAGTTTACGCCACCTTTGTTCCACCCCAACGTCTACCCATCAGGCACCGTCTGCCTTTCGATCCTAAACGAGGACGAAGGGTGGAAGCCGGCGATCACGGTCAAGCAGATCGCACTCGGCATCCAAGATCTCCTAGACAATCCCAATCCGGAGTCTCCCGCACAAGCTGAAGCATACAACCTCTTTAAGCGAGACAAGGTCGAGTACGAGCGACGTGTCAGGCGAACGGTGAAAGAGAATCCCGCCTCCTAGAGCGCTCAACCGGTGCTGATAGGGTGGTGTCTTGGGGAGGAAATTCTATACTTGGTGTACTTTCGGCATCGGAGTTCAGGGTCACGGATACCAAATACGGATGGCTGCTTTCTGCATTTGGGCCCTTCGGAGTTGGCACAGGAGGGCTATGTGAAGATGTCAAGCAGCATTTAGCATTGCGGCTACGACAGTTAACTGGTTTTCTTAGCTGGGGTAATAATCTAGCCTTTGCCGTGAAGAATGGTGCTACATGGATGCGAAGCAGCTAAGTATGTAAGTATAGATTTACAATCTATGCAATTGATGATTTTTATAATGATTATTACTGTGCCTTACCTACCGTATGTTTCATAGCCAGTTGCTTTCATATTAGTATTCTGCTTCCACGAGGCTGTCAGCCGTAAAGCGGTTTCACGGTTAGCTACTTGTCCGAATAGCATAGGCTTGTTCAGACCCCTACCCATCCGCCTGATGCGAAACACGGTTCAACCCGGCCTATTAGGAAGGGGGTTGATATCCTCTTGCAGATTTTGGGGGTTATGAAGAGTGATAAGGCATCCGATAGAACGTGGTTATCCGAATATAATGCAAACGTTACGCAGAATCTGCCCTTGTCCTATTGGTTTTTTTTCTTCTTTAATATTGGAATAAAATTAATCCCATTTCTTCTAATTCGTAGGGACGATGGATATAAATGACATAAGGTAAGCAGTAAGTCTAATTAAAGTAACTAGCATATAATAAATACCACCTTTTTAGGGTTATATATTTATAGTACCTAGTATAAATATCTACATCCCCGTTTGCCGTCTCGTGTCTTGATAACGTGAATATCACGGCTCAATAGGCACCGCGTGGTTGGTCAGTGACAGTATTATTAGGTAGCCGTTTCTTAAAGCTCCGTCCGAAATCGGCTTTTTTTTTCCGGCGTGACAGTTCTAACTAGCAAAAGATTGCCGTCAGGCTAAGATCCATACCCCCTACATTTAGGTACCTAGGTTTTAAGTATAACGGGTCAAGTTTGGTATTTAAAGGCGAATATGATAATAAAAAGTACATCAAAAGTACATACCGATAGCTACCTCCTAAATAAATTTTTGTGACTCAAAGTCTCCGGGTCGCTCTTGCCTCTCCACGTTTCTCGAAGTTTTAGTCGCGTGGCCCGTCTTTTTTAATTCTGACAGAAATACCTTCTTCTTCTTTAGTTACTCTTTCCAAAAGTCTTTCAGTCATATTCTGCATCCTACCAACTACACTTTGAGGCAGATAAGATGTGTGGAATATTCGCGTGTCACTGGTGAGTTTACCTTTTTCCCTGCATGGATTAAGCAATCAAAGCAATCAATGTCATGGAGGGGCAATTGACAATCGCCAAAACCCCACCAAAAATAATTATCGATTGGATTTACTTGTGATGCCATTGGAAGATTGCCCTATATACTAATAAGACGTTTGCGCCTAGTCATCCCGACGTCCAGAAATTCAAGCCGACGGCCTTGAAACTGGCAAAGCAGTACGTATAAGATGTATTTAAGCTCTATTACTTTAATTGACATGTTCTACGCAGAATTCGGCACAGAGGCCCCGACTGGAGTGAGTTACCTCGTAGCGAACCTAGTGATATTATCGATATATTCTGACCACTTCCGTTTGGTACAGGTGGAAGTGTTATTTGCAAGAACACAAGTAAGATTTACCTATTAGAGGAAAATTAGTATTGGAATGACCTCTAACCAACGTGTTTCTAGTCTTGTGCCACGAAAGGTTGAGCATTGTCGGCGTCGGTATGTATTTCTTATCAATTTTTCAACTTAACAAAATCTCTTTACTTACAAGGTCGCAGAGTCCGGCGCACAACCCCTGACCAATGCGGACGAAACCATAATACTTGCCGTCAATGGCGAGATCTACAACCATCGGTTAATTCGAAAAAGTCTCAAGACCCCCTATCACTTCAAGACTGCTTCTGACTGCGAGGTTATCATTCCCTTGGTAAGGATGCCTATAATATGTATTGTGTCTTATGATGTCACATTATCTAACGCGCCTGTAGTACATGGAATATGGACTCGACGCTCCCAAGTACTTGGATGGTATGTTCTCATTTGTACTGTACGACAAAACCCTCGACCGAACCATCGCGGCCCGCGACCCCATCGGTATCACTACGCTATACCAAGGTTGGTCCTCTAAGGAGCCGGGTACTACCTACTTCGCTTCGGAGCTGAAATGCCTGCACTCCGTCTGCGATAAGATTCGCACCTTTCCGCCGGGACACATCTACGACACCAAAACCAACGAGACCACTCGATATTTCCAGCCGACTTGGTGGGATGAGTCAAAAATCCCAGATACTCCCCTGGACCTGAAGCTCGTTCGGGAAACACTAGAGAAATCTGTGAGGAAACGGCTCATGGCCGAAGTTCCTTATGGTGTACTATTGTCAGGCGGTCTTGACTCGAGTTTGGTTGCATCCATTGCCCAAAGAGAAACTCTGAGGCTCAAGAAGGCGGCATTGGCCGCCGCTAATGGCACCGCTACCGAGCCGACTGAAGACCCTGACAAGGGTGAGGGCTTGGTCGGTATCGACGATGAGAACAAGCTCTCTACCGTAACATACCTCCCACAACTCAACTCTTTCTCTATCGGTTTACCCGGCTCCCCCGACAATGAAGCTGCCGTCAAGGTAGCCAAGTTCCTCGGCACAAAACATCATGTCATGACCTTCACTATCGAGGATGGTCTTAACGCATTGTCTGATGTCATCTACCATCTCGAGACGTACGACGTGACGACAATCCGTGCCTCGACGCCTATGTACCTGCTATCGCGAAAGATTAAGGCCATGGGGATTAAGATGGTGCTTAGTGGCGAAGGAAGTGATGAGATTTTCGGAGGATACCTCTACTTCCATGCAGCGCCGGATAAGAAGGCTTTCCACGAAGAGACCGTCCGCCGAGTCAAGAACCTCCATCTTGCGGATTGCCTACGAGCCAACAAGTCTACTTCAGCTTGGGGTCTCGAGGCTCGTGTCCCCTTCCTTGACAAGCAGGTATGTTTATCATGGCCGTCCATCTGTCACCATTGTCTGCGCTTTTATTAACGTAGTTTATAGTTCCTCGAAGTCTGCATGAACATCGACCCCCAGGAGAAGATGATTACTAAAGACCGAATCGAGAAATGGATTCTGAGGAAAGCGTTCGATACTTCTGATGATCCCAGCGCCGAGCCGTACTTACCCGACGAGATCCTTTGGAGACAGAAGGAACAATTCTCTGATGGTGTTGGCTATGGTTGGATCGATGCTCTAAAGGATAACGCCGAACTTCATGTCACCGATGAGATGATGAAGAACCCCAAGCCTGAGTGGGGCAACGATATTCCCGATACCAAGGAGGCGTATGTTTTCCTTCTTCTATGTCTTACGTTGGATCTTGCTAATTTCCTGATAAAGTTACTGGTACCGTATGATGTTCGACGAGCATTTCCCTCCTCACTGCGCTTCCACTGTGATGCGATGGACCCCGACATGGTCAAAGCAGACCGATCCTAGCGGACGGTAAGTTGTCATAGTTCTATATCAATCAAAGCTGTTAGGTACTAATATAAAATGTAGAGCTATCGCGACGCACGTCGCCAAGTATAACAAATCGGCATAAATATGGCCCTGCTATGTTAGGTAAATGGCATGAAACAAAGCAGAGACGCATAGTTTGAGGCTTCAATAACTAGTCTAGATAAGAGGGGCAATTTACTGGGGATAGAATCGCACGACTAGCGATGTTGAATTGCACGAATTGCACCATTATGGGGAATCCTAAGCAAGTATGATGAGACTAAGACTGGTTGGTCTTTTGGTAGGGGTGTGAAGATAGACTTTGGCTGTGACAATACCAATAGAAATTTGCCTTGCCAGCAGCATATTCGTCTTATTACAATCCTGTAACTTGTAAAATAGGTTCTTCACTTGAATGTGCACTAGAAAAACTAAGCTGTTGATTTTCTTCGGGACGAAAATAAATCAGATGAATTCTTGACATTTGTGATGCAGTATGACAGCTCAAAGAAACTACTGCAACTCATACATACATAGTAGTAGAGTATTGAACTGATCCTGGTTGTAATCTCACGGTTATGGTGCTTTAAACCACTCCCGGTGTAGACAATTCCCACGTGGACAGGGGTTAATTGGGCAGTAAATCTGAATGTAAAGTCGATGTTTACTGGGACTGCCAGGTGTCACGGTTTATCATTCTGCATTCTGCCGGCTGTCACTTCTCCAATTAGCTTCATGTTCCCCGTCTAGTTGCAATCTACTAAGTTTGGGTGCCGATAAGAACCCGGCAAGGAAAGAGCCAAAGAAAACAAATTTGTACCTCGCTGCTGTCCTACGAAGTTGTTGAGGCCTGCGTTCTTCCAATCCGAATTTATCTTGTACCAATTCCACATCCACATCCACAAATCTTTTTCTTCTTTTCCCACAACCCAACCTTTAACTCAACCACAAATACTCGCACCGTGAACCAATCTGCCCAAGATGTCTATCCCCGCCTTCGCTGATATTTCCAAGTCGGCAAATGACGTGAGTAAATAAAAAAAGCAAACGGCTCCGACGCCGAAGCTGTCCCACTTCGGCTGTTGCCGCCGAATATTCGACAAATTTCCCGCAGCTCGAACTTCGGTTTTGTTGCGAAGACGTTCTAATCATAACAATTATAGTTGCTGAACAAGGACTTCTACCACCTCTCCGCGGGAACCATCGAGGTTAAAAGCAACACTCCCAACAATGTCGCCTTCAAGGTCACTGGCAAGAGCAGCCACGAGAAGGCTACCAGCGGTGCCGTACGTATTCTCAGTCCAACCTCTCCTCGTCAGCTAGCTACCGACAGAAGACAATTCCTACGTACAAGCTATGGGGATAATCCCGCGACAAAGTACACTTAAGACTAACAAACGCGCTTGCAGATCGAAGGCAAATACACAGACAAGTCTCTCGGTAATTCAACCACTATTTTTCCCAGTCAGACCATCAAGTCGCACACCAAAAGACGCCAAGCGAGTTCGCTTACAGTATCGTTGTGGGGAATAAAAGCTCCAACCTGGCCTCTCGATTTCTCTATCTTCCTAAGTCAACATGGCTCACAATTACTAATGCTATACCGACGCGCAGGCCTCACTCTGACTCAGACCTGGAACACGGCCAACGCCCTCGACACCAAGGTTGAGCTCGCCGATACCCTCGCCAAGGGACTGAAGGCCGAGTCCATCTTCTCTTTCCTACCCGCCACCCAAAACAAGGGTGTTAAGCTCAACCTTACATTCAAGCAATCCGCTTTCCACGGCCGTGCCTTCTTCGACCTCCTCAAGGGCCCCACTGCCAACGTCGACGCCGTTATCGGTCACGAAGGTTTCCTTGCTGGTGCCTCGGCTGGATATGATGTCCAAAAGGCTGCTGTTACCGGCTACAGCGCCGCCGTTGGCTACATTGCTCCTCAGTACAGCGCTGCCATCACTGCCACTGACAACCTGAGCGTCTTTGCGGCCAGCTACTACCACAAAGTGAACAGCCAGGTCGAGGCTGGTGCCAAGGCTACCTGGAACTCCAAGAGCGGAAGCGCTGTCGGTCTTGAGGTTGCCAGCAAGTACCGTCTTGACCCCGTCTCCTTCGCCAAGGTCTGTTCAATTCTCGACCCAACTGGGCTCGGTAACTTAAGGAAATTGCTAATGAAATAAAATTAGGCCAAGATCAACGACCGTGGCGTTGCCGCTGTCTCCTACAACGTTCTTCTTCGCCCTGGCGTTACCCTAGGTCTCGGCGCTTCTTTCGACACCCAGAAGCTCGAGCAGGCCACCCACAAGGTTCGTATCACTGGCACTTAGTTATAGTTCTCAAAATCTAACAGAGGAATAGGTCGGCGCCAGCTTCACCTTCGAGAGCTAAATTGGTTAGCCTAAAGCTAAAGGAGTGTTTCGGACTTTTGTAGACGAATTCCCGGGAATCATGCCCAATACCCTCTCGTCATTATTTGTATGCTTTACAAAACAAGCAGGATTCTTCGCATACGAGTCAAAATATCTCAATTGTAGACATTAGACCTCTTGGACGTTCGATGCCGTCCAAGTGCTAATATTTGCATCGTTCTGAATATACAGAATTCTTTGCGCTTCTGTAATTATGGGAGATTTCTTTGTCTCTGCATACTTCTTCAAAAATTTGCTCCCTGTGACGTATAGTAAATGCCGGCGGTTGATTCTACTGCGCCGCCGAATTAACGAATCCTATTTCCCCTTTCTCTCCAACTTTTTGTCCCCGCCCCCACTACCCCGATTCCATATCCTGGTGACCGCGAACGGACCCAACACGCTCAGCATCAGCACACCGCCGATTAGGAAGAACATGCCGGCGGTGCTTCGCTCCGGCTCGATGTTGATGTACTGACTGTCGAGGTGCGCGCGCCGCACCGCTCGCCGACTATCGATATGCCGGCCCGTGCGCTCATGGGATACCCGGTCGAAGTGCGGGACGTCGTCTTCGGCGCCGCGGCCAAAGGGCGTTTGGCCTGGTCCCATGCCCCCTGCACCGAAGGAGTTTGTACTTGCGGAGGAGGCATGAGAAGTGGAAGAAGATGAGGTGTGAGACGTAGAAGAAGAGGACCCTGTGCTCTCATCATGCGCGGCGCGGCGCTTGGCGCCGTGGGCGCCCCAACCGCCGCTCCGAAAGAAACTCGGTGGCGGGCCTTGGTATGTGCCGCGGCGGCGGCTTAGGCCCGAGGCGGGGCGACCGCCGGCGGGGTTGGTGCTGCTGTAGGAGCCGCGGTGGTGGGGGTGAGAGGAAGGGGAGGAAGGGGAGGAAGGGTGGTGTAGGCGCAATGTGTCCCGGTCGTAGGCGGCGCGCTTGGCGGGGATCGAGAGTATGGAGTAGGCCTCGCTGATGCGCATGAAGCGCCGGGAGGCGTGCGGGTTGGAGGGGTGGTGGTCGGGGTGGTGGGATTTGGAGAGGGCGTAGAAGGACCTGTGTGTATGTTAGAGAGTTGGGGGGGTATGTGTTGGGTAGATATGGTAGGGAGTAGCTTATTCCAGGCTATTCCAGGCTATAATGGGATATATGTACCTGGTAGGGACAAGAATTGGAAATGCTCACTTTTTAATATCAGCAGGCGTTGCGCCCGGCTGCAGTTTCAGCGTCTCATAGTGGTTCCGGGAGTTGTCGATCTGCTCATCTCGGAGGCCCGCGGTGCTGTGGAACGGCTTCTGCTGCTGCTTGGCCGTCGAGCTGGCAGTCGGTGCTACGAGAAAAGAGGCGTATAGCAGATATCGGCGCGGGCAAACTGCGTGAGCGGCCAAAGTGGTCCCGGACACTGCGCAGCGGAATGTCATGCCTCATCCCGAACCGATGCCGCTCTAGTCCTGAGAGGGCGTCCGGAGTGTTTTTAGGTATGAGATGTTGAAAAGGTTGGGTGGTTTGGAGAATTAGGAAGGATAATTGAATGTAGGAAGTATGTGAAGATGTATAAGTTTGATGCTGCGAAGCGACGCCACCGATAGTCGGGAACGAATAAGTGACGACATCAATTGATGGGATTTTAGCGCGTTTAGTTCCGCTTTTATGAGAGATCTTATCAGATGTGGCGGTGCGAATGTGGCTTGTCTGTTAGAGTTTAAGGTTAGGTACCTACGTTAGGTAGGTATGAGGGTTTGATCGAATATTAACATCTTAACTCTATGTATCTCTAAGGGGCATTTTAAGCAAATATAGAGCTTATAATATTATATTAGGTACCTACATAATATATTAGCTAACATGTCTAATTTTGAAAGTTTTCATCACGAGAATGGCTGTGAGATTCGGGGTGTGCTCATATTTTCTGGGTTCTCCCACTTGCCTTCGTTACTACATCCACACCCCATTGTCAAGATCCCACGATGCAAAGTTTTGAATATAGTCACTTTCAACGTTTTATTCCACATGTGCTTATAGGTACTTTCGTAGGTATGAAGGTATATGAAAGCCCCAAAATCTATTATAATCATCCGTTTCTTTAAATGCAACGCAACCAGGTTACAGGTATTCTAACTTCCGTCCTTTGCTGACATACAAACACTCAAAAAAATTCTGTACAACTATATACACATTGCTTGCCGACTCCAAGTCATCCTCTAATAAACTATCGTCGCGGTCTTGTTAAAATATTTCTGGTTTTTCTCTATTACGAGATTCTGTGCTATCCACTTTCCCGCATCCTCCCTCGAGATGCTATATCCAATAGCTTTGGATTCAATCCCGGTTTTCGGGTCTTCGATGCCAACACGGATTGGCTTATCTGTCTCGCCATCGATAAGGAGCATAGCCGCCCGCACGACGGTGAAGTCTTCACCACTCGTGGCGAGCTTGTTCTCCATGATTTTCTTGTCCGCGCCAGGGACCTTGAGAAGGAGGGAGCATAATGGGACGTAGGCGACAGGTATGTCCCGCCCGAACTTGGACATGCCGGCACTACTGCATACGATGATGTGTGGTCTACCGATGACACCTTGCTCTCTGAGTGTGGCGATGGAATCAAGAACAGTTGCAATGCCTTTCTCGCAGACATGTGGATCGTCAATAGTCATTTTTGACGGGATGGGCTTTCCTCCGATAGTGAAAACTACCTCATCAACAAGTTTACCGTCCGCAGCCTCGAGACAGCGAGTGACAGCCGCGGAATCATGCGCGTTTCCTTGTACGACTTTAAGGTTGGGCGCATTTTCACTTGTCAATACTGAGGTAAGCTTGGACGGGTCCCGGCAGAGCGCGACGCATTGATAACCGGCAGCGAGAGAATGCTTCAGCGCTGAAAGACCTATACCCGTGCTTGCGCCGAAGAAAGCAACTGTCTTAGAAGCCATGGTCCGGGTTGGTGAATAATGAGTAAAATATTAGGTTTAAAGTGCAGCAGTAGTTTTAGCTGTATGGGTAGTGACTTTGTATAAGAGCGGTTAATACGAAGTTGCTGCTATTGATGTTGGCTATCGAAGTGTCCTATACAACTGACAACATTGGACGGGTCTATCACATACATTTTATCTTTATTATACCTACTTCTCAATTCTCAATGACTCCTCGAGTTGCTCAGATGCTTACGTGTTTATTCCATAGGATGAGACTATTCAGGCACTGGGAAGTTCTCGCGAAGTTCTCGGAGCAGGTGCGGGTAACTCGGGGCGCAATTGCCCCGGCTTGGCACACTTGCGCCCGGGTGCTAGCCTCTATTCGGCGCTGACGCTGACGGAAGCCACCCCTTTTTGGTTTCGTGACTAATTCGTTTACATGAACAATACACCTAAATTTATAGACATGTAAGAAAAGACTACATGAAAGTCTGGCCGAAGAGCTGATTCATCGTAGCGTATTCCGTAATCCGTAGCAAAATAGACACCTATGTCGCACGTCCCGACCATCAAATATGCGACAGCTACCCGGGAAGCTCCAGGGGGGTTAGCGTCGACTGGCCTTGGCGCGGGTCCATCCCCCGAAATAAACGCGAACGCTTCCCGACCCGGCACCTCTCTAGGAACGTCCGCGACACCTGGGCCAAAGCCACGCAGTTGTGTCACATGCCGCACGCGAAAGGTGCGATGTGACAAGACGTCACCATGTTCAAATTGCCGCCGCGCAAGAATCCCCTGCGTTTTTCCTTCCTCCGACAAGCCCCCGCGATGGGCTCGTCGACTGGAGGGCATTGCGAACAATGCTAAGGCTGAGCAAGAAGCCGGCCCGGGTGTCAGTCAAATTATGGATAGGCTTCGAAACCTCGAAGGCCTTGTGAAAGAACTTAGTAGTCAGTTGGAGCAAGCGCACAGCGCTGCAAATACCAGTAGCCATGGCTCACCTTCGGCAAACTCGCCGGGGAGTTCGAGCCGTGACCATGAGGCAGATCGCCATACGGCTTCGCCCCCTGTTACAAATACTTCTAATCTATCGAAGCAGTTTGGTAGACTTGTTCTCGGGGATGCTGGTCAGAGTCACTACGTAAGCAACGGCTTCTGGTCGCGGGTTAATGACGAGGTAAGGCAAGACAGACCATACCAACTATTGAAGCTCTTCGAATTCGAGTTGCTGATGTCTGAAATAGCTCGATGGTCTTAAAATGGAAACTCTGGGTCTGGCTAGTGGAGACTACGATAGTTCCGAGGACGAGGATTCACTTAGCAAGACCCCGTCTACCCAGGAACTAGATAGGACGCCCTCGCAACGCCACGCGTTTCTGTTCGGCCACAATCTTAGCTCCCATGGACCTAATATTCGCGAGTTTCACCCGCCGCTATCCCAGATCCCATTTATTGTGGACGTCTTCTATCAGAACGTCAATATTCTAACCCAGGTGGTTCATATGCCTACCTTGAATAAGATGGTACAGAGTCTGCAAGACAGTGGCCCATCGATTCTCACACCGGTCAACGAGGCTCTAATGTTTGCTATATATTATTCTGCCATAACCTCGATGGAGGAGGAAGATGTAAGCTTCTCATTAAACTATTTACTTGTAACTACCTAATAAATACTCATGTATCGTGTGTTCTACAGGTCGTAGCTAATCTCGGTTCTTCTAAATCCGAACTTAACCTAAAGTACCGTCTGGGATTAGAGTATGCGCTTGCAAAAGCAGACTTTCTAAATGTTCCCGACATAGTTCTTATACAGGCGTTTGCTATATTCTTATGTTTAGCTCGCCGATATGATAGCCCGAGGTTTGTGTACATGATGACAGGACTTGTCATTAGGATGGCTCTAGCTCTAGGATTACATCGTGATGGTAGCCGTTTCCCTCACCTTACACCCTTTGAAGCCGAAATGCGACGAAGACTATGGTGGCACGTGTGCCTCCTTGATGTGAGGGCCTCTGAAGACCAAGGCATGGACCTCACCATCACCCCCGGCAGTTTCGACACGCGACAGCCCCTGAATATTAACAATGATGACATCGACCCCGAAACAAAGGAAATGCCTAAGGAGAGAGAGGGTATAACCGATATGACCTTCTCTCTCATGACCAGCTCTCAGTGCGAAGTAACGAGGGAAATGATGGCTGTGAGTCTTAAAGATGGGGTGCCGCAGATAGATGTCCAGGATCGCCTACTGAACGAGTACTACGGGAGGCTAGAGAAAACATACCTCCAATACTCTAACGCAGAGGGAAACGTCACATACTGGGTTGTTGTCGTTATCGCACGGCTTGTAATGGCCAAGATGAGTCTAATAGTCTACTTCCCAGTGCTCTTCTCGTCCCAAAGCGAGCATGCTTCCGACGAGATGCGCAACAGACTATTCATAGCTGCGATCGAAGTAGCCGAGTATAATCACGCGCTCAACGCTGAACGGGCCTGTCGCCAATGGCGTTGGATTTACCAAACGTACACGCATTGGTATGCCGTCGTCTACCTCCTAATCGAAGTGACACGGCGCCCCTGGTCGCCTCTCGTCGAACGCGCATGGGTCGCGCTCCATAGCAACTGGCTTATTCCCGCTCGTAGCAGCACTGATAAGGACTTGCGCTTCTGGGTCCCTCTCCGAAAACTTATGGCTAAGGCCCGCCGACACCGCGAAGTCGAGATTGAGCGGCTTCGGTCTAACCTGCAGGCAGCACGGCAGTTGGAGACGGAGGACCGGGGTGCTACTCAACCGAGTAGCTCGGGCCCGTTTCCGGGCCCCGATAGCGCCGAGACTTTCCGTGAGCGCTGGCGCCAGCTCGTAACCGTGCCACAAAGTCTGGGGGACTATACGCAGACGGTTGTTCAGCTCAGTAGAGGGGTTCTAGTACCACCTAGTGTTACCTATTCTGCTGAAACTAGCGGACCGGGTTTCGGCTCTGCTTCTTCGTATGATCCGGGCGCCTCAGTACCCCAACCCGGGTTCACTTATCCCCAGTCTAGATTACCGCAGGGGAGCGGAGCTTTTCCGCCAGATATTTCCAGCGGGAGTTTCCCCGAGCCGAACTTTGGCTTTCAACAGAATCCTCATATCTCAGCTACACCGGGGACTCGGTCGGCTGGTCCAGCCTACGGGTTATCTTCGGCGTCTATGGACTTGGGACCAGGCTTCGGAGCTTGGCTATGGGCTGATGCGGACCCGTCGGTTGACGTATTTGCCGATATGGATTTGGAGGCGGCGGATCTGAACGTAGACTTGGACGGCAAGGTTGATTGGAATAATTGGGTGGCCTCGGCGAATGGGATGAATTGGCCGGGGGATTCAGTAGATGGGAATCGGGGATACCAATCTTAAATCATCATACATCTCCATGTAGTAAGTTATTACAAATTTGATAAATATGTGGTATATTTCAAAGACTACGATTTTACTTTTGCATAGTGCTGGCTATTATTTTTAATATATTTCTAACACCTGGAAACTACTTAACTACTTATACTAATATATTAGGTATGTAAATGAGGTGCTTATAAAAAGAAGCAAACTGTTAAAATACTTACCTAGGTACCTATATGATGCCGGGTATGAGTTGTAATAGTCAAATATGAACTAAATTACTATAAATCATTAATATCTCTTAGATTTAGGATTTAAAGCTTTAGGTATATCGAAATCTATGATATGGGAATATATGCTGTTCGGAACTGAGTAGTCGGTTTTATGAACCATATACGAAGAGCTACAGCGAAAGTAAGACGTCCATGAGGATTTTCTGGTAAAGAGACGCCTTGTTTAGCTAGCTAATGGTTGGATGCCTAGAGTACCTTGTTGTCTGCTAAGATCTCGTAAGGTAGTAGTAAAGAGATTAGATCTTTAGCGTTGCATCAATTCTAGGCATTTCCACCAAGAGTTGTTGAACAACCGCTATACCACTAAAAGGTTATTTGGTAACAGATTTTATTCTATTACATTTTATATGTCGGACAGACATTTATGTCTGACAAGAGTCGATTAAGTGCGTGTTATTTCAAGGTTGCATGGTAACATTTCTAGACGAATTAAATACGAATATACTAAATTAATTATGCACTTAAGAATTTACAGAGACGATTATCTCATGCTAAATTCTCTCAGAGTAGATAGTTGTCAAAGGTCTAGATTTTTGCTAATAGCAGGTGACCTTTGACTATTCCTTCAACCACCCTCTTTTACGTGACGTGTAGTTAATTCAAATTAAAAATGAGATAAAATACAATGCGGAACTAACTCAGTATAGCTACCTATCTAGGTACCTAGGTATCTATATGAGCAGAGTGAAACCTCATCATTATCATAAATTGCAAATAATCTCTGGGTTGGGCTTGAAGCAATTCCAATTCGTGTGCCAAAAAGTGACTTGCCCTTACCTTGGAGTATGAAGTGAGATAGGCCAGATTGCGTATCGAGGAACTCTGTAATATTACGTTTTTTATCGAATATAAGAAGATTAGAATCAGACGTGAAAGCAAAAACGTTCGCTTTACCCTGTTAGGTTTTAGCATAGTATATAATCTTGCCCGCCATTTTGAGAGACTTACATTCGGGTTTTTGCATTTTGAAGTACACTGAGTACACGGACCTCCTTCAACCTTACCCAGCTGGGGTCCTTCCGTCGTACTATAGCAAAATGTATTCTCATCCTTCGGAGAGAAGGTAATAGGGGAGGCTGTATACCTATCATACGGATTGCTTCTCTCAAAGCGTTTTAGGACCTCTCTTGTAGATATATTCCAGATGCAGACTGTGCCATCTCTACTTTCTGCCCCCAAGTATTTGCCATTTGAGGATATAGAAGCTTTATTAACAGAAACGTCCAGACTGAAGGTTATTTCTGCAAAACCGTTCTCAACATCCCAAAGTTCGATGGAACTGTCCATGACAATAATAAGAAATATGCGTCCGTCCTTTCGAAAATGGATTGACCTGACAGAGCCGTGTGTAATTTCAAATGTTCTGTGATGTGTTTTGTCCGTCATATCCCATATCTAATCTGGTCAGAATGTCATTTAACTATAAGGAATATGATAACTTACAGAAACTGATGAGAATTGTGCCGCCGTGACTGCGACGAGGTATTTTCCATCAGGGCTGAAAGACATAATGTCTTTATGACCCCGAATACCATCATGCTTTGAGTTTGCAGTACGTTCCATCTTGATAATATCGTATATTTCAATCCCATGAGGTCGAGCTAAAGCAATATATCTGCCACAGTGGCTGAACGTGATGGATTTAACTCCGGAGATACCAGGCATAGGAATAAAATCCACATCAAGCAAGCGGGAGATATGCTGATTGAATATGACGAACCGGTCGGGTCCTAGCTTTACGCGATCTGGTGGAAAGCCACTATCGTATGGTCTATCCAGAGAGCTATCCTGGGATGAACTCGCAATTGCAGGCAACAATGCTTCAGCAACAGATTTATGTCCGTTCAAAATAGTAGCTGCTAGGATTTCTCTTGTAACCGGACCACGTTGCATCTCCCGTAGAAGATATAGAACAGTAGGAAGATGGCCATTTTTACTGGCATAGCCAAGTGGCGGTAACCCATAAGGGTGTCGATCAGTTTGGACTTTGCCTGTTTCAGCCAGCAACTTGACAATGGCTAAGTTACCCATTTCACACGCGATTAGAAACGGTGACATGCCGTTGTTGTCGACTTCATTGACTAGACATTCCTCCTGGCTAAGAAGGAAACGAACGATCTCAATATGTCCTTTAAGCACAGCGGAATGCAATGGAGTTCTCCCCTTGAACCCAGTAGTGTTAATATCAGCGCCGTTCTGAAGCAACCACTCGCAAATTTCGAAGTGACCATCATCTGCCGCGGCGTTGAGAGGGGCACCTCTCTGAGGAGTTTTTGCCCGCAGAATATTGATGTCCGCTCCGGAACTCAGATATGACACAAATTCAGTCAAGTCTCCTCGTTTAATAACTTGTCGAAGGGTTAGGGGTTTTTGGGGGTCTGGCTCCGGGAATTCTAATTTACTATCCGTCTTATGGTGATAAAGTTTTATATGTCGATCTAGTTTTGATTGAGTATCGAATCCAAGTAGATATGTAGGGCATCCTTCCAAGGCGCAGCAAAAGGGAAGATCGTGGCGATCGATATGTCGCTTGCGATCGTCGCTGCTTTCGTATCCAGTTGCAAAAGAATCGCACCATGGTTTAAAACATTTATAAGTTGCTATTTTCCCATGGAGGTTCGTAAATATTTCCCGAGTTACGGGGTCTAGGGCTGTATATTGGAGTTTCTCTATGATTCTTCGAATATAGGATGTCCGGAGTTCAATGTTGAAATGCGTGTTTCTCTCTTTCTCGTCGTTTGTTGTTGTTATTGTTATTATTATTCTATTTAACGTTTAAGCGAACGGAGCGTAAGCTTTGTTTCGTAACTTTTTTAAGAGTATAAGACGTAGTAAGCTTTAATTTACATAATATTGCTAATATTAATAATAGTATTAATAATATATAATAATTATAATATTAAATCTTATTTTTAAAGGTTTAATATTTTTTAATTAACGATTATTATTTATTAATTGGTTTAATTTTAAGTTTATTAATTTTATAAGTTTTAATTAAAAAATTGGTTTAATGGTTAATATTAAAGTTTTGTTTTTTATAATTTTTTTATATCGATTTTTTATTTGATTTTTTAGGCTTGATTTTTACTTTTTTTTAAAAGGTTAATATTTTAAATTTTTAATATATTTTTGTTAAAAGTTATGGTAATATCATAAATAATATATGGTAATTATAAATGGTATATAAAGGTTTAAGTTATTTAAAATATAATTGCGTATAACGTAATTTTTATATAATTAATTAATTATATAATAATTATGGTTAATGTTATAGTTTTTTATAATTATTGTAATGGTTATGTTATAATTATGGTTATTTATTTTATGCGATATATTTTTTAAATAAAAGTAATATGTTATATTTTTAAGTTTGTTAGCGTTATTAAAAGTTGCGTATATAAGTAATAATTTGTTTTAAAAATGGGTTGGGTAATAATTATTACAGTGTATAATAAAAGAAATAAATTTAATAAGTAAGTTTATATGTATTGTTTGGGATTTATGTTAATATTTTAACAATATATTAAATTATTTTTTTTATTGTAATTATTATTTATATTGTTGTAATAATAGTTTTAAAATAGTTTAATAAAAGAGGTTTATATAAATAAAAGGTTTTTTTAACTTATTTTTTTGGCTTTTTTTTTTAAGTTTTTTTTTAATGTAATATAATTTTTTAAATTTGATTTTTTATTTTAATTATAATTTTATTTTTTTGTAATTTTATTTATTGGTATATTTATTTATTATATTTTATTATAATAAAATTTAATAAGTTTAAATTTTTAATATTATTAATGTTTATTATGTATGTTTTATTGGCTTTTGTTTAAAATTAAGCTTTTTTGTTTTTTATATTTTTATTATCTTTTATTTAATTTTTAATTTGGTTTTTAAGATTTTTGTTTTTTAAGTAATTAATATAATAGTTATTTATAATAATTTTAATTTTAACGTTTTATTAATATTAAGTTTTATTTGATGCGGTAAGAAATATTGTATTAAAAGTAATTTTTATAAAATTTATATTAAAAAATGTTATGCTATTTTATTTATTTTAGTTATTTTGGTTAGTTTGTTAAGTAAGTTATATTTTTTAATTTTTATATAATATATATAAGGTATAATTATTATATAATAATTATAATGTTATTTTTTATATTTAATAATTATTTATATTATTGGTTATTTTTTGTTAATTTTTTATTAAAGCGTTAATTTTTTACTTTAATTAATGGTTTTATTAAATTTATAATTTTTATTTTTTAATAATATATTAATTTTATATGTATTATTTTAAGGGATATATATTATTTTTATTATTTTTATAGTTTTTTTTTTATTTATAAGTTAAATTTTAATTGTTATAATTATATAAATAATTTAAATAAATATTTTATTTGCGTTTATAATAATTATAATTATAAATTTATATAAATTATTTTATTTTATTTTTATTTATAATATTAATTAATTTTTTAATTTTTATTTAATTATTATTTAAATAATTATATTTATTTAAGCTTATAAATAAAGTTATATTTGGATAAAGATATATTAAATATATTTTTTTAGTATAAATTAATATTATGGATAAATTTAAATAAAAAAGTTAAAAAAAAAGGTTAAATAAATTTTAATAACGGATAGTTTTTATTTAATGTTTTAAAAAACGATAAAAAATTTAGTGGTTTAAGAATATTTGCGTATTAATAGGAAAATTATTATAATAAATAAAAAGGTGGTGGCGTAAGATATGTAAAATAAAAAGGATTTTTATAATAAATTAGATAAATTTTTGATATTAATAGTTATAAAAATAATGGTATAATAAAAAAAGGTATTAATAGTAAAATTATAGAAAATAATAAAGTTTAAATAAATTCTGGTTTAAATAATTTTATTAAAAAAAATAAAAATAATATGGATATAAATATAAAATTTAAGAAAAAATTGGAAATATTTAACAAAGGTATAAATAAAGTAATTGGTCTAATAATTAACTTTGTAAATAATAATAATAATTTTAAAATTTAATATAATAATAACGTTAATAATATTAAAGAAAAATTATATAATAATATTTATAAGCGTAATTTTTTATTTTAATTTTATACTTTATTTGGTTATTTTTATTTTATTATATAATTATGGTTAAAGTTTATTTATTTTTTATTTAATAAATTAATTTAAATAATTAAATAATTTATTATTGGTAATATTAATTATTCTTAATTTAATAATTTTATAATAAAATTTAATTAATATTTAAATAATTATTTTAATAAATATTAATATAGTTTTTTTATTATTTTTATAATTATTAATTTATAATATTAATATAAAATTAAAAATGTAATAAAAAATTATTATAATATTTTTAATGTTTCCATATTATTAATTAATAATAATATTATATTATAAATTTAAAAATACCTTAAAATATTTAAATTATTATTTTATAAAATTTTTTATTAAACTATTAATTAATATTTAATTAATAAATAAATAAATTACGTTAAATATACCTTTAATATATTCTTAACATAACCATATATTTTAAATATTAATATATTATAATTTTATATTAATCTATTTTTTTTTTTTAATTATTAACTATATTATTTATTAATTATTATTAAAAATTCTTTATTATTTATTTATATTTAATTTAATATTTTTAAATAAATATTAAAATATAATAATTTTTTTTGCAATTTTTTTTATAATTATTAATTTGGTTTTTATAATAAAAATTAATATAATTATTTATTATATTACCTTCCATATTATTAATTTATTAAATAATAAAATAATATAACTATAAAAAAAATATTTTATTATATTATTATTAATAAATAATATATTTTTAATTATAAATAATATTTTAAAACCTAAATTTTTACTTTTATATTTAATATAAAATCTTTATTTAATATATAAATACTTAATAATTTAATTAATTATTTTTAAATATTAAGATCTTAAATTAATAAAATAATAAAAAAATTATAATATTATATAAATTACTTTTAAATAAATTATTATAACTATATATAATATTAAATTAATTTTTTTTTAATATTTTTTAATAATCTTTTTATTAATTACTTTATTATACTTAAATAATTCTATTATAATTATCAAAATTATTAGATTATATAATAAATTAACTAAATTATATTTTTAAATTATTTTTTTAATATATATTTTATAATTAAAAATAATTATTTTTTATTTACAATTATATATTATTTTAATACTTAAATATTAATTTATTAATCCCTACTCTTTCATTTTTTAAACGTTTTTTATAAAATTAACCACTTTTTTAACTACTTTTTAATATATTTTATAATATATTATTAATATATTATTAACATAAACCAATATATATATTAATTTATTTAAAAAATAAAATAAATATGACTTTTTAATAAAAATTACTATTTTAATATTTATTAAAATCTTCAATATTTTATTATATTATAAAAAAAAAACGTCCTTTAATCCATATAACACTTATTTTAATTATATACATTTATTTAATTATTTATATCCATTTAATAATTATATATATATAAATCTACCATTTTTATATAACATATAAATAAAAACGTTTTTTACGTCATATTAAATAATCTTTAAATTAAATTTTACTATAATAATTATTATAATCTTAAACATTTTAATTATTAAAATAATTACATATATATTACCAAAAATATTTATTTTTTATAAATTTCCTTTTATTATTACTTTAAACTTATATATTATTAAAAAATTATTAACATTAAATTTATAATTAAATATTTATTTAATTAATAATAATATTAACTCTACTTTATTTATATTAATAATTTTTTAAACATTTTTAATAATTATAATTTATATCTTACTATTAACATTTTCTTTAAATTATTTATTTAAAAAATAATATTTTAAGTCCTTTTATCTTTTAAATAATAATTTAATTAACGCCAACCTATAAATAAAACCTTAATTATTTATATCTTATAATTTAAATATATTTTTTAATTATAATATAATTATAATAATAATATATATTATCTTATATTTATAATTTCTTTTATAAATAATTTTTTATTAATTAAATAAAAATATATTTAAAAAATCTTTAAATAATTTATTTTTAAATATAATTATTTTATTTCGGTTATATTTTATAATAATTAAAATAATAGTTAATAAAATTATATCCTTTATATTATTATCTTTTAAAAGATTTTTATTTCTAACCTATCGGTTATATCTTATAAATTCTAACTATTTTTTTTTTTTATATTTCCAACAAAGTTTTTTAACCGGTATATCCACCTTTTAATAAACTGATAAATTTAAAATTGCTTTTATAAATAACTAGTTTATAATAAATCCCAATTATTTATTTATATTTTTTTTTAAAAAATTTTTACTAATATCTTATAATATACTTTTTATATTATTAAATTATTACTTTAATTTAAATATTTTTTTAAATATTATAATCCTTTATTACCAATTTATTATATCTAAATTTTTTAATTTAAAAATTAATTTTAATTTTATTTAAATATAATATAAACTATTATTTATAACTTTTTTTTTAAATTAACCTTTTATTAAATTTAATTTTTCTGTTAATTTATTCCTTTTATTTTAAATTATATTAATTAAATAATTACAAGTAAAAAATTTATTATTTTATTAATTTAATTAATTTAATATATTTTATAAAATAATATTTGATTTTTCCTATATTTTATTAATATATATTAATTTTTTTTCAAATATTTAAAATAATTATAATTTTTTTTCAGATTTATAAAATAATTTTTTATTAAACTAAACGTCCTTTATTAAAATAATTTTTTATTAATAAAAGATTTATATACAATATATATTAATAATTTTATAACTAATTAAATATTTTATATATATTTTTAACTAAACCTTTTTATTTTATTTATTTTTTATATTAATTATATTTTAATTTAATAAATATATTTTATAATTATAAATATAAATATAATTTTAATATAGTTTTAAATTATTTATAAAAACTTTTATTATTTTTAAATTATATTATTTAAAATATTAATAAAATTAACTTTTTAATATTTTTAATAATAATTTATAATTATTCTTTTAATTAAAATTCCAGTTTATTAAATAAATTATTATCTTTATATATTTTAACCATAATTTCTTTTAATAAATTAATGCTTAATTATATTTTAATAAATTTAATTTAAAATTTTTAATTTAATTTCTTAATCTTACCTATTAACTTTTTTATTATAAATGGTAATAATTTTAAATTTAATCTTTTTTCAAATATTTATTAATTATATTAAATTATTTTTTATATATTAAATATTAAAATATTATTATTATATCTTAATTTATATATTTTTAACCTAAATTAATAGCTTATTTAATTATTTATTTAGTTAATTTTTAATATAATATTATTTTATATTTTATTAGAAAATATATAAATTATAGTAAATCTTAAATATTTATTTAATATAGTTAATATTTACAATATTTTATTATATTTTATAAAAAAATTAAATAAATCCTAAAATATTTTTTAAAATGGTTATAAAGAGTAATGTTTTAATTTCTTTTTAGAAATAATATATTTGCCTTAAATTTTAACGTAAGTTTTACATTTAATTATAGGTTTTTTCTTAATCTTTACTTTTTTAACGTTATATATTAAAATTTTTAAGATATTTAATTTTAAATAATTAAATTTAAAATGTTATAAGTTTTTAATATTTTCTCTTTTTAATAAAAAGGTAAATAATCTTTTTATTATAATTAATATAAAGTGAGTTATAAAATTGGTTATATTAATATATAATTGGAATATAATTGAAATATAAGTAAATAATAAATAAATTTTAAATGGTTTATATTTAAAAAATAAAAGGTTAAATTGTTTAATTAATTATTTAATAATTTTATTATTAATTTATAGTTTATATTTTAAAATGTAAGTTTTATTATAATATTATATTTTTACTTTTTCTTTAAAAATAATTTTTAATATAATATTAACGTGGAATTTCTTTATAATAATTATATTGGTTAATATTAAATCTTTAATATTGAATTTATCCGATTTATTAAATATATCTTTTATTATTTTAATATTTTAATTAATAATAAATAAAACTGATAATTTAACTTTTATTACTTCTTTATTTTTAATTTTTATTTATATATTAAATTTTAATAAAGTTTTGTTATTAATTAGGTAAAATTTATTATAAATATTTAAAATAATATTATTAGTTAATAAATAATAATTAAATTAAATTAATATAATATATACTTTATAAATAAGTTAATATTAAATCCTTATATTACCAATTATAATTATAATTATTAAATTATTAAAATAATTTTTCTAATTATTTAATTAATTATTTAACTTATTATTATTATTTAATTAATATCTTTTATTATTAAATTTATATTTTAATTTAATATATTAATTTTTTAATTTAATTTTAATTTAAAATATTTTTTATTTAATAAATTAATAGCGTTTTTTAATTATTTTATACCTTTTTTTATTAAAAATATTAAATAATTAACGATTAAATCTTTTAATAATAATGTATTAAAAGATTTTATAATTAATAAATTGTTAAAAGTAAATATTTATTAAATTATTATAGTAAAAATAATTATTTTTTTAATCTATTATATTTAAAGTATTAATTTAATCTAAATTAAATAATATATTTATAAAATATACGCTAGTTTTTGTAAATGGATTTTAAAATATGGAATTATCCTTTAAAATAATTAAAAATTGCAAAGAAAATTTTATTAATAGCTTTAAAATCTCTTTAATTTACTTTATAATTATAAATTCTTTAATTTAATAAATAATTTAATTTATAATCC
This sequence comes from Daldinia loculata, assembly GCF_022478755.1. Lineage (NCBI taxonomy): Eukaryota > Fungi > Ascomycota > Sordariomycetes > Xylariales > Hypoxylaceae > Daldinia > Daldinia loculata. The sequence goes on from NW_026054915.1 coordinate 195,006, forward strand.
AACAAGTTTTAATAACCTTTAAGAAATTTAAGGTTATAACATTCCTTTTAATTTTTAAAATCTTATAAATATAATTATTTTTATATAATGTTTACTATTTAAAAAACTATTTTATAAATTTTATTTTATTAATGTAAATTTATTAAAAATATTTATAGTAATTTTTTTTTAATTTTATAATAGTTAATAAATTAATAAATTTAAAATATAATTTAATTTTATAAAAAATATTAATTATTAATATTAAATTATTATTAATATATTTAAATATAATAAGTAATAAAATTTCTTTTTTAATTATTTTTTAAATATATTTAAATATTTAATTTATAACCAAAATATTAATTATTTCTTTTAATTAAACAATTATATAATATTTTTAAATTTTATTAAATAATTTATTAAACTTATTATTAATTAATATAATAATATTATTATTTAAAATATTTTATATAAAAATATTATTACCTTATTTAATAATTATAATTATTTTATAAATAAAAATCTTTTTATCTTTAATAAATTTTAAAATAAAAATTTTGGTTTTAATTATAATAATATATTTAATAATATTATATTTATTTAAATTTATTTAATCTTAAAGGTTAAATTAAACAATATTCCATTTTATTCTTAAAATCCAATAAAAATAATTATAATAATTATTTAAATAAACTGTTAAAGTTAAAAAAATAGCTTTAAATAAATTTTTACTATATATATCCATTATTATTTTAAAGGTTATAATTTTAAAAATAATTATATAAAATAAAAAAGAAAATAAATAAAATAAATGGTTTACATTTATTACCAATATATCTTTATTAAAAACTTAAATATAAATCAAATTTATAATTATTAAAAATTATAATAATATTATAAATAATATATAATAATTATAAATAATATATAAAAGTTTAAATTATTTAAAGTATAATTATATATAACATAACCCTTATATAATTAATTAATTATATAATAATTATGGTTAATGTTATAACTCTTTATAACCATTATAATGGCTATGCCACAACCACAATTATCCACCCCGTACGACAATTTTTATATTGTTTTTTTTTATATATATATATATTTTTTTAAAACTTTTATATAAAAGAAATTTATTTAAATATATATCTTTTTTAAATTAATTTTTTAAAAATTATAATTTTTAATTTTTCTTTATTTTTTTTATTTTTTAAAACTTTTTAAACTTTTTATATTTTCGCGTTTTTTTATAAACAATAATATTTTTTTTTCCGCAAATAATAAATATATTTTATTAAAAAATTAATAATTTTATAAAACTTTTAAAATTTTAATAAATATTATACCAATTATTATTAATAATTTATTTTATTTATTATACATTTTAATTTTATTTTATAAAATTTTATAAATTCATTTTTTTACTTTATTTTAATTTGTTTAAATAGTTATCCGGTTTTAATAATTTAAATTATTCGTTTAAAAATTTTTTTATTTTTTTATATTATATTATATATTTTAAGCTTTTATTTTTTTTTTAAAAAAAAAATAATATATAAATATAATATACTTTTATTTTTTTATAATTAAATTTATTATAATATTACTTATAATTTTTATATATTAAAATAATATTAAAATATTATTTTAATATTTTTTTTAATAATTATAATATTTACGGTTTTTTTTAAATTTATAATTAATTTTTACCATTTTAAATTTATTAAATATATTAATTTTTTTTTATTATTTATTAACCATATTTTATATTTATTTTTTAATTTTTAATTTAATATTTAAAATTATAAACTTTAATATTAAGTTTAAAAAATCTTTTTTTACCTTTTTTTTCGTTAACTCGTTTATTTTTTTATTACTTTTTATATTATAATACTTAAAATACCATTTTAATAATATATTTTATTTATTTATTAATTAATATATTATTATAAATATTTTTTAAAAAGTTAATAAAGTGTTTTTTTAAATATTTTAAATAATTGTTATATTATTTATATATAAAATTATTTTCGATTTAAAAAATAACTTTATTATTTTTTTTAATTTTTTAAAAAATTTTAACGTTTTAATATTAAATATTATTTCGTATAAATTTATACTTTTTTTTTAATAACTTTATTTAACCTTTTATATATTATAAAACTATAATTAAAACTTTTTTTATTTTATAATTTATTTGAAAATACCGTAATATTTTATAAAATTTTTTTTTAAAACCATTTTTAAAACTTTTTTACTGTTATTTTTTTATTTTTACTTTTAATAAAATTTTTATTTAATTTTATTTTAAAATATAATATATATAACGTTTATTATTAAACTTTTAATAATATTTTAATTATTAATTATGATAAATATCATTATTATAATAGTTTATATAAATTATTAAATAAATTATTATATTTATTTTATTTATACGTTAATTATATCATTAAAATAATTTATAAAAATTTTTTTTTTTTTTTTAATTTATTAAATTTTATATTAAATAAAACCTTATAATTGGTAATTTTATTTTAATAAACGGCTTTTAAACTATTAATATAATACTTTATATTTAATAGAAAATATTATATTATTTTTTTATTTTTTCTTTTATTATTTTTTAAATTTATTTGTTATAATAATTAAAATACGAAAAATTATTACGAACTTACTTTTTTAAAAACCATATTATTGGTTATTTTAATGAATTTAAACCATAAATTTAAAATTGTTTATACGGTTATATTTTTTTTAATTATATAACTTTTTAATTAATTATAACTTTAACATAATTTTAAAAATAATTTTAAATTTTTGGTTTAAAGTAATTTAAGCAATTTTTACTACAATTAATTGTTTAATATTAAAAATATAATATTAAAAATAATAGTATTAATATGTTAAAAGTAAGTTTTAATTAATTTAAAATATTTATTAATTTTATTATTAATAAATATACGTGTTTTAAACGTTTAAATATATGCGTTTTAAGCGTTTTAAAGTAATAATTAATTATAATATTAATTATAATACCGGTTATAATACCGGTTGTAATATTAATTATAACGTTTTTAAAAATATATTATGTTAAAGCTTATAATATTATAACGCGATGTTATACGGGTATGTAAAAAAGATAAAAAGGTAAAAAAAAAATAATATTTGTTTTAAATTATAAAAATAAAAGTTATTTTATACGTGGTTGTAAGTGTAAACGCGCGGATGTAAATGTTAATATAACATTTTTAATATTATTAAGTATTTTTAAACGTTAAAGTTTGTAATATTATAACGTAATGCCGTATAAATATGTAAAAAAAATAAAAAAGTAAAAAAAGTAAAATATTAATTTTAAATTATAAAAATAAAAGCTATTTTATATGTTATTGTTAAATATTAAATTATTGTAAATATAAAGTTTAATTTTTAAAAAAACTATTTTAATTGTAGTTAAATACGTTAAACATGTTTTAAATTAAAATTTGTTAAAATTTTAACTTTATGTTACTTTTTTAAACTTTAGACCTATAAATATAATGACACGGACCAAGTGTTTTATAGCGTTTATAACGCAATTAAACGTAAGTTTAATTCCATTAACGAATTTTAATTTAAGTTTATTAAAATAAATCATTGGTGTTAAAACTTTTATATAACATTTTAATACCATTAAAAACATATTATAACTTTATTAAATGACCAAAAAACGATAAATATAACATAATCATTTATTAAACGATATTTTCGAGTTTTTTAATACTTTTAAATTTTATAACTTATATTTATATAATTATTAATTATTCCCGATTAAATTTTCAATCGAAATTAAAATTAATTCATTTCACATTACTTTTACTTTTATTATACGGTACTTTTACTTTAATTAAAAAATTATTTTTTCGATTAAATTAAAAAAATATACTATATTTTTTTAAAGATTTTAAATAATTTTTTTAAAGATTTTAATATTTTTTATATAAATTTTACCTTAATTACTTAATACTTTAATTAAAAAATAAATAAAAATACGAATAACGTTTTTAAAATAACAACTTTTTTAAAAAAAAATTTATCTTTTCCGGTAATACAAAAATTATTATAAAATAATATATAATAAATTTTTTTACATATAAAAAACTTTTAATATTTTAAATAATAACGTTTTTAATAACTTTTATAAAATTATTAAATATAAAATTTTATTAAATTTTTAAAAAATTATAATTTTAAATAAATTATCGATTTATATAAGTTTTATAAAATATTTAACTTTGTATAAAATTATATATTAAATATAATATTAATATTAATTAAAACACCATTATTATTATTAAAAATTCTAACATTATCGACAATATTATTACTATTAATAAAAATTTTATAATTAATATTAAAAATTTTATTATTATTATTAAAAATTTTATCGTTAATATTAAAGATTTTAATATAATTAATTAAAATTATATTTTTATTAAAAATAATTTTATTATTTTTTATAAAAATATTTTAACTTTTATAAAATTTAGTTAATTTATAAATATAATTTTAAATTATTAAATTAATATTAATAAAATTATAAATAATTTTATTTAGTTTTAAATATTAATTAAAGGATAATTTTTAATTACAAGAACTTTTAAGATTATATATATTAATATAATAATTATTAATTTTAACGTAAATATTATTTTAAGTAATAATATTATTAATTAAACTTATATTTGTAAGAATTTTTTAAAATAATAATAAAGGAAATATTAAATTAATTGTTAGATTTTTATTAATAATAATAATATTTTTTATATTATTGGTTATTAATTTTATTACGGCATTAATTAATGATTTAATATTATTTATAATATATATATATAATATAATTATATTAAATAAAAATTTTACTTTATTTAATAATATTAATAAATAACTTTATATATTACAAATATTATAACTTATAAATTAATTAATATTAATAAATATATTATTAAAGTTAATTAAATAAATATAAATTTAAAAATGATAATTATTACGGGATTTATAAAATGAGACTTTATTAAAACTTTTAGTTTTACCAAAAATTAAAATATAATAATTATATTAAACGTATTATTAAAAAATATTTAATTAAAAAATTATAATATTTAATAAAAACTAACTTTTTTAATTATTATTATAATTAAATTAATTAAGTTAAATTAATTTATTAATTTTATTATATTATAATTTACTAATTATATTATTATCTTTGTTTATATATAATATAATAAGGAATATAAAATTAAACGGTAACGGTAATAAAAATTAAAATTAATTATTTACTTTATTAATATTATCGAACGTTAATAAAAAAAAATAATAATAAATTATTAAGTAAATTATTGCGTTTTAAATAAATTTCGGTTTAATATTAATTATAGTTAATAAATTTTTTATAGAAATATGTGATAATTAACGTAAATAATAAATTATAACCGAGTAAAAATTTTAATTAAATAGTTTTAAAATAGAAAATATAAAAATATTTTATTTTAATTTAAATAAATTATATAAAATAAAAGATATAATTATTATTAAAAAAGATATTGCTTTTTATAATATAAATTTATTTATTAATGTGGTATAATAAACGAAAATAAATAAAGTTTACAAAAAAGTTATTATTAATTATATATATAAACTATATTAAAAAAAAGCTTAAAATTAATATATTAAAATATTTTTATAAATTAACCAAAACGTAATATTTACAAATAATAAATATATTTTAAGTAAATTTTTTAATAAATTTAAAATAACTTTTAACAAAATATAAAAAATATTACAAATATTAAAATATATTATATAAAACGTTTTCAATAAAATATTAATTTAAAATTAAATTATAAAATTTATACAAATTTATTAAATATTTTAAATAAACAATAAAGTTTAATAAATAAAGTAATTATATTATAATTTTAATTTTAATTTTGAATATATGGTATTTAATTTATTTAATTATATTAATATTGATAAATATGTTAAATATATTATTAAATAAGTTAATAAATAAAAAAATAATATAATTAATAAAAATAAAAAAGCTAAATTTAAAACAATATTAAATAATTATATTAAAAATTTAAAAAATAATAATAATGTAAAAGAATTATTAATAAATAATATATTTGAAATTAATAATAATAATAATAGCAGTAATATATTTTGGTAATTTAAATGCGGAAATAATTGTAAAAATAATAATAAAAGTAAAATTAAAAAAAATAATAATTGTAATAGTTATAAATATTAACGTAATAATTACCAAGGTAATAATTATTGTTATAACGGAAAATATTATTGCGATAAAAGTTGAAATAATTATTATAATAACAAACGTTATAATAATAATAACGGTTATAAAAGTAATTTATATAATTATAATTAATAAAAAAATTATTATAATAAATTTAAAAAATTTAAAAAATAATAATATTAATATTATTAAATTAAATAAGAAAATAAAAACGGTAAAAGTTTTTTAAAATATAAAGTATTTTTTAAATAAAATAAATTAAACCGTAAAACGAAAAAAAAAGAATTAAAATAATAAAGTTATTTTTTATTGGAAAAATATAATAATAGTAATAAATCTGAAATAAATTTAAACTATTTTTTATTATTTAAATATAATAATAATATGGAAATTATAAAAAAAATATATAAAAAATGTAGTAAATTATTTAATATTTATTTTAATTATTTTAAACACGTATATGCAAATAAATATACTTTATTTAAATTATTTAAGTTAAATTTTAATAATCTAATAAATATTAATAAAAAAAAAAGATTATATTAAAGGAAAAAATAAAAAAAGAAGATATAAATAAAAGTATGGTAAATAATATTATAAATAAAAAA